>NW_003852400.1:10947-12285 GCF_000181295.1 Otolemur garnettii
AAAAAAAAAAAAAATGAAGGCAGAAGCCTGTTATCAGAAAAAAGGTTAAATTGCATTTTAACACCCTTAGATTCAATCTATATCTTTTTCTTCTTTCTGCTTTTTATTCATAGACTCTTTACAACTTCACTCAAAATATGTTACCCAATCACCAACTCTACAAACAGAACTTTTCAAAGCCTTACAACTGCACCGAGGAAGCAATTCTAAAAATTCAATACAGCAATGAAGAGATATATCCTTTGTGTAAAACTCGATTAGCTAGTGATGGTGCTGGAGGGTAAGGTGGAATTAGGGTTTTACTTCATCTCCTGATAGCTAGAGTTTGTGGGGGGAAAGCTTTTACTGCCAAAATAAATGGAAGGCAAAACAATTCAAATTCGCGTACAAGTGTAAGATAAAAGTTATACAGAAACAATTTGGGTTTGTTTTTGTTTTTTCTTGGAAAGCTACCAAAAGGCAAGGAACCTCTGAGTTTGCCTACTTACCATGCAAACTATGGGTCCATAATACCTCTATCATCATTCCAGTTGCCACTATTTTTGAGTATCTTTGCCACTGTTTTGCACTTAACCCAGGTAATCAAGAATTTATTCAATAAACATTTATTAAATGATTACCTTAAGCTAGTATCATGCTTCCTGCTCTAGAGAGGAGGCAGACCTGAAATGAATGTATAAAGGGGTGGCACCTGTGGCTCACTGAGTAGGGCACCGGCCTCATATACAGAGGGTGGTGGGTTCAAACCTGGACCCAGCCAAACTGCAAAAAAAATAGCTGGGCATTGTGGCGGGCACCTACAGTCCCAGCTACTCGGGAGGCTGAAGCAAGAAAATCGCCTAAGCCCAAGAGCTAGAGGTTGCTGTGAACTGTGACGCCGTAGCACTCTACTGAGGGTGACAAAATAAGATTCTGTCTCTTAAAAAAAAAAGAAAGAAAGAAAAGAAATGAGCATATAAATCCAAATAGGATAGTGTATTTGTCTTATATCCAGGGAACCTTAGGAAAAGAATAAGAACAAATAAATGAATATGTACATTTATATTAGGGCTAATTTCAGGATTAATTTTCACACCAACTAAATATTCTAAATACTAAATAAAATCACAGTTAAAAATTAAAAATAGAAGGTTCTGTTCTAATTATTTCTGAATCATTTCAACAAGGGAATTATATCAACACTGCACCACTGTTACCCATCTTAGGCATAACACAAATTACAAAAATAAATTTCAATTATGTATAATTTGTACAAATAAGAAGTTTGCTTATATTTCACTATATAAACATTTCTCTAGGGCAATACATAACAATATAGACATCCTCCTAATTACTACC
>NW_003852400.1:12305-18678 GCF_000181295.1 Otolemur garnettii
TGTAGTCCCAGATCGTTGGGAGGCAGAGGCAAGAGAATTGCGTAAGCCCAAGAGTTTGAGGTTGCTGTGAACTGTAATGCTATAGCACTCTACTGAAGGGGACAAAACAAAATTCTCTCTTAAAAAAAAAAAAAAAAAGAAAGAAAGAAAAGAAATGAGCATATAAATCCAAATAGGATAGTGTATTTGTCTTATACCCAGGGAACCTTAGGAAAAGAATAAGAATAAATAAATATATATGTACATTTATATTAGGGCTAATTTCGGGATTAATTTTTACACCAACTAAATATTCTAAATACTAAATAAAATCACAGTTAAAAATTAAAAATAGAAAGTCTTATTCTAATTATTTCTGAATCATTTCAACAAAGGAATTATATCAACACTGCACCACTGTTACCCATCTTAGGCATAACACAAATTACAAAAATAAATTTCAATTATGTATAATTTGTACAAATAAGAAGTTTGCTTATATTTCACTATATAAACATTTCTCTAGGGCAATACATAACAATATAGACATCCTCCTAATTACTACCTAATAGTTTATTGTAAGAATTACTATAATGTATTTCATAATGTATATGAGGAATTTAGCTAATTTGTAATTGTTGGGTATACAAATTTATTCACCAACAAATATTTGTTCTGTTCTTACTATGGACCATGGTAGGTCCATTCTAGGTATTTGAAATGCAGCAAAGAATAAAACAGACAAAATTTCTACCCTCTTGGGGCTTACATTCCAGGTCTGTTTCTACTAAAAAGAAAAAATTACTTTCTTGTTAATGTTTCCACACATCTTTTAGAGCCTAGTGAGCTACCGAGAGAATCTGTGCATAAAGTGTTAACACAGAGATTGCTCTGGGGGTTGCAATTCCCAAGCAGCCACTTTAGGGACAGAGTGTTTCTTTTGCCACAAAATCCTTCAACATGTCTGAGGGCACTTCAGAGTGTTTGTGTAAAATGGAATTAAAAGATAAAACTCAAAAACAAAGTTCTTCCTCAAAATAAGCTCCACCAAGTTCAAGACACTTTTGTAAATGACTGAGGGTCCTGGGAATCTATTCATATTAATGAAGAAAAATGGATACCCTTTATGGATTTTTTAAGATTAGAACAAGAAGAAGTCAGAAGGTGCCCAAAAAAGAGTATAGTATAGATGCCTAAAGATTTCTCACTGAAACTCCTGCCAAATTGCCTTTCTTTTGTGGGAAGAAAGAGCAGAAACATTGTTGTGGTAGAGAAGGACTCCCTTGGGAGGCTTTCCTGGGCGTTTTTCTGCTAAAGCTTTGGCCAATTTTCTCAAAACACTGTCATAATAAGCAGGCATCATTTTTCTTTGATCCTCCAGAAATTCAACAGGCAAAATTCCTTGAGCATCCCCAGAAACTGTTACCATGACTTTTGCATTTTTGCTTTGACCGGACCACTTCCACCTTTTGGCAGCCATTGCTTTGCTCATGGCTTATCTTTAGGATCATACTGATGAATCTGTATTTCCTCTCCCATTACAATTATTTCAAGAAATGCTTTCAGGATCTCGATCCCATTTGCTTAAAATTTCCATTAAAATCTCTCTCTTGTCTGCAGCTGATCTTGGCATAATGGTCTTGGCATCCATCAAGTGGAAAAGCCGCTCAACTTCAATCTTTCAGGCAGAATTGTGTGAGCTAATTGAGATATATGTGATATTGACTATTGTTTCTGCTCTTTATTTTTTTTATGAAATCATAAAGAAGTATAGAGTATAAATGTTTCTGCTCTTTAATTAGGTCACAAACAAGATTAATTTTTCCTCTCCAAACTGAAGTGCATGCTCTGCCACTAAGCCCTTCATCTCCAACATCATCTTATCCTTCCTGACAATGAGTTATGATTTATAAACTGCTACCTTCATTGGGACACTGTCTTCACAAACTTTTCATAGCATTCATGATTTCACCATTCTTCCACTCAAGCTTCACTGTAAATTTGATATTTGTTCTTGTGTCAGTTTTAACAGAATGTATGCTGTTCTGATTGATAGACACCTTTTCAAACTGATGTTTTGTCACTCTTAGTGTCTCAAACTGTATCCTGTTCAGACATGTTATAACAAGTTAGTAAAAGTTTATTTTGGTGCAAAAAAGTTTTGAAAGGAGGAGGAAGAAGATAACGTTTTGCAAATGCAGCTTCAAGATAATCCTCCTTCTTTTCCTCTCTTCGTTCCAATAAAATTGTTTTCCTCAACTATTCTTGTATAGAAAACCCAGAACACTGACTGAGTAGTGATGGCTTGAAGAACCTCTCCCCCTGTTTTGTGCTTTTCTCCCTCCTTCTGATTCAGTGGTTCTCAACCTGTGGGTCAAACTGTATTAAAGGGCCACAGCATTAGCAAGGTTGAGAACAACTGCTCACATAGTATCACTTTTGCTTCAAAGAGTTTCTTAATGTCCACTGACAGCCCTCTCTACTAATGGTTCCATTGCTTCTTGAGGCTTTTCTGGGGAGGTAGATGAGGTGGGAACTGTGCTATGTCACTACCATCACCCCCCCTACTGCTATGTAGTTGAGTTTTAAGTACCATTAGTTTACTGTCCTTATACTCAGAAGCCTGGCATAAGTAATGAGGCTAGACAGGCTAAAAGGAGTTTCAAAGTCAAGGAAGGATAGAGCCCATGTAATACAAAAATAATTTCTACCAAGTGGGAGAAGTATCTCAACTTGTTGGATATGGTTAGCATTTTAATGATAAATTTTAACCTCTTTAGGTCTAAAACATGAGGATTTGGGTTATATTGGTTGATATATAGAAGATTTGCCATCTAACAAATTAAAAAAAAATTCAGGTACAGAGAGTGATAATGTGAAATATGCCCCACTGTGAACAAGTTGTGCTGACCTGCTGTGATAGGTCATTTCAAATAAGGTGTTGTGAAACCAACTAGACTCTAACTGTAAAAGTAAACTAATGGTACTTGAAACTCAACTACATAGCAGTGTGGGGTGATGGTAGTGACATAGCATGGTTGCCACCTCAACTACCTCCTCAGAAAAGCCTCAAGAAGCAATGGAACCATTGGTAGACAGGGCTGTCAGTGGACATTAGGAAACTATTTGAAGCAAAAGTGATAATGTGTGACAGTGATACAAGTCCTCTGCTTCTCCTTCTGCAAGTTTCTCCTTGAGAGAACCCCAGAAAGGGCCCCTGAGAGGATGTCTCAGGAGCAGAGAGACTAATCCTTTGTCTGTGAATGCTGCACCTTTCAGAATTAGGAGTGACAAGATGTAGAGAGAGTCTCCAGCTTGACAGAGGAATAGAGATCCATTCTTTTTTTTTTTTTTTTTTTTTGAGACAAGGTCTTACTCTGTCACACTGGGTAGAGTGCCATGGCATCATAGCTCACAGCAACAGCAACCTCAAACTCTTGGGTTCAAGTGATCCTCTTGCCTCAGCATGCCAAGTAGCTGAGACTATAGGTACCCACCACAACATCTGGCTAGTTTTTTCTACTTTTTTAGTAGAGATGGGGTCTGGCGCTTGCTCAGGCTGCTCTCAAACTCCTAAGCTCAAGCAATCCACTTGAGCCAATCCTCAGCCTCCAAAAGTGCTAGGATTACAGGGGTAATCCACCACACCCATCTCAGGGATCTATTCTAATGCAATCAGCCTAAGATTATGATAGAGCCCTTTTCAGGCTCAAAGGGCATATCTGGCACCAGATACTAGTGAAACATGAAGACAGATGGGCTGAAACACAGGGAACCCTTAGGGGTTGGGAATACTTATGAGGATTGGGAATACTGCCTCTGGGACAGAGAGAGGAAGTACTCTAAATGGTGAGATAGGGGTGCAAATTCATATTAATTTGTTTTGCAAAACAACTGTGACTTTCATTTGGACTTCAAGTTGATGAAGTAGGACAATATGCTACGTGAAATAACTCTTATTGAAAAATGTATGTGTTTCATGAGCTCTTGATAAAGTATTCCACTGACACTGTACACATATAAACAGTTACGTATTTTAATTTACACATATTAAGTATGAAATGTCTGATGTCCTTCAATAATAACTTTGACAATTGATATCTCTGACATTTCTGATATTTTTTATATAGTAAAGGTACATTTTCATTCTTTTAAATGCATGTCATGGCTTATAATTATCTTTCAAAAAATTTTTGAAGCAATTTTTGTGAAACAATGGCTAAGTCAAAAATTTGTGTTATTTTTTTAATGAGTTCCATCATAGAACCAATGCAGTGTGGACAGTTGAAATATCAACTAAGCATTTGGGAGGAATGTGGCTAACGAACTTACAGACATCAATGGTTTGAGAAGTCCTGTTGGTGATTTCAAGCTTGAAAATGAGCCATATGGGTGACCTGAGACCAAGGTGGATAACAGTGAACGGAAAGCTATAGTGGAAGTCAATCCGTCTCAACCTATGCATGAATTAGCAGCAAGGTTTGATGTTACTATTCCAACAATATTGAACTACTTGAAACAAACTGGTAAGAAAAGAAGCTGAATGGTTGGGTTTCAAGGGAATTAAACAAGCATCAGAAGAAAAGTCATCTTAAAGCTTATCTTTCTTTGCTGTCATGACATAAAGGCTAACCATTTCTATACCATACTGTTAACTGCAATTAAAAAAGGATTCTTTTTGACAGTTGCATTAGGCACAATGATTTGATAAAGTCCAAACACAGTTCAGACTGAATATTCACCAAAAAAAGCTAACGGTGTCATTTGCTGGTCCAGATTTATGAAACCTGATCAATCGATTATAGCAGCTATCTACTGCAACCAATGGGATGCTTATGACTAAGCAGATAATGAGGATGCTTATGACTAAGTAGCCAAGATTAATCAGTAGAGACAGCCAGTCCTCTTGCAAGACAATATTTGACCACAAGTCAAACAACAATGCTCAGCTACACAGGCTGGACTTGGAAATTATCCATCATCCACCATATTCACCAGACCTTGCACCAACTGGTCTAATGCTGCAGCCCTTTAATACAGTTCCTGTTGGTCACAACCCACAGGTTGAGAACTGCTAAATTTTATAATAATTATTATGTATATTTACTATATATACAGATATACAATACATAAACATATAGAGAGAATATATAGAATTATAATCAGCATTATAAACAAGGTCTTTAAGGAACTTAAATGTAGAAATGTAGAACATGTACAGGTATCCATCTGCAGAATTTGACTCTACTACTCTGAAATTTATTTTAAATTATTTAAAAGAGTAAAATGGTCAAACATTTATACCACACAATTAATAGGATTTCTGTCTAATTAAAGCTTCAGAGGGCACAGAGCAATTATACTAATTTCATTTCTTGTAAAACTCTTTCTAAACTGTAAATTCAAAAGCCACTTATAAAGTAGTTTTAGTTTAGATTTAAACAACTGCTCAGGACAGGTCATTACAAAGACACAGTCAATATTTAGAACATTTCTTTCTTCTTCCAAAAATATTTTCAAAAATTTAACTCCATCTAGGTAAACACAAAAGATGTAAAGTCTCCTAAGGTGCACAGTGTATAGGAACACAGCATATCCCCAGGGTGAAGGTCTCAACTACAACTTGAACTTTAAGAAATGCAAACAATGTAGCCTGGCATTGCGGCAGGCACCTGTAGTCCCAGCTACTTGGGAGGCTGAAGCAAAAGAATAGCTTAAGCCCAAGAGTTTGAGGTTACTGTGAGCTGTGATGTTATAGCACTCTACAGAGACGATACAGTGAGACTCTGTCTCAAAAAAAAATAATAATAATCAATGTAACCTAATCGATCCATTTGTACCCTCATATTAATCTGAAATTTTAAAAAAATTAAATCCCTTTAGATTTCAATTTATAATATTAAATGTATACTTTTAAAATTGGTAAAGAATTTAATAATTTGAAAGTTATATAAAAAAACACATAATTTTTCTCTTGAACTTCCCAAAGGTCAGGGGGTTTACTGTTTCACTATCATTCACACAAAGATATCATTCCTGTTTAAAATACAAGTGTGAAGATGAAAGACAAAGAAAAACTGGGGAACATGCGCAGACTGAGGAAGACTAGGAGACTTGAGCCCTGAATGCAATATAGGATTCTCTGCTGGGTCCTATGACAAAAATAAATACAGAAATGAAGAACATTAATGGAAAGCTGTTGCAATTCAAATATCATCATTGTTTAGTTGACAGTATTTTATGCCAATATTAATTTCCTGGTTTGGATCACTGCACTATGTATATGTAAGAAAGAGAATCCCCTGAGCCCAAGAATTTGGGTTTACTGTGAGTTATGCTGATGCCACAGCACTCTACCCAGGGCATCAGAGTGAGACTCTGTCTCAAAAAAAAA
>NW_003852400.1:18758-62755 GCF_000181295.1 Otolemur garnettii
CTATGTTTCCTTACATAACTAGGTAGATTTTAGCTGTACGTGAAATACCTCTCTGTAGCACGCCTAAGAGAAGGTCTTGTGCTAATGAGGAAAGTAATTTCTCTCCAGTTTCAGAACACGTATTTGATGGCATCATTTGCATAAATAAAAATATATTTTTTAATCTTGGTAAAAAAATGCTTGAAAATTCAGCAATTAATGACTTCCAAAACTGTGATGATAATAATGATGATGATTGAAGCTACTCTTTGCAGGCTGTATCCTCTGCATTATGATGTTAAACTATAATTATAATGTCTTTTTTCCTCGAGAATAATTTTTGATTCTAGGTAAAAAGTGCTTTTACAGATTGCACTCCACAGTGTCCTTTGGGAACTTGTCACATGCTATAAACTACAGCAGGACAGGCAGATGTAGGCTGAAGGGGTCCTTTCCTACCCCAGGGTTTGTGAAAGAAATGAGTAATGGATTTCAGTATGAAACTGTTTCATTTTAAATTTATGCCAAGAGCATTATCCCTGAGGGCTATCCAGGTGTTACTGGGAAGTTCAAGTTCAATCTAATATCATTGTGAATAGAGTGCAAAGGCCACAGTGAAGGCCTGTCTTCAGATCCCTAAATTTCAAATTCTCCATACCATTCTTGGTCAGGCAACAGGACACATACCCTCAAAGGGATAAGATAAAATATCTAAGAAATGGGATTGCCTTTACTTTTAAAAGTAAGCAATTTTGTTATTTTAAGGTCACAATGTATCTCTCCTTACATAAGTAAATTCTCCTTCTGGCCTTTCCCTGTAACATAAATTCTACCTTTCAGACACTCAACGTGTTTAAAATTACTGTTAACAGCAGGGTCTGTGAAAAAGGAAACCTTTTACTTAGACTACATGCCAACACATATAGTCTGTTCACTAATAGACAATCTAACAAGACTTAGTTTAACAGACTGGCTAGTTTTTATTCTCAAGAGAGAAAGAAAAATGATATAGAATAAGGAGAACTTGAGTCTACAAGTATCTCCTTCTGTCCAGAGAAAAGAGTTACACAAAATGGAATAAGAAGAGGGTCTAGGGAAGAGGGACAGAAGGTGGCAGAGGCACCCATGAGAACTTCACCTGCTTACAAATGGGACCGAAAAAAGCTTTCTAAGACACCATATCAGGAATGATGATGGCTCCCCTCATAATCAACCAGCATGCCCATAAGTCGAACTGAGTAGAAAAAAAGGAAAAATAGATTCACAGCTATGAATTGTCTTTTTCTGGATTTCAGCCAACGCTAATCTAACAGCAATGTCTAAGCTATGCACACAATTAACTAGTTCTAAGCTCAGATAAAAATGAATGCCAAAGAGAACGGCTATGAAGTCAACCGATGCAAAATAATGGCTATTGTTAGAGGGAATAAATAACTCTTCCAAAGTTGTTTTGAAACCACCACGTATCCCATAGGATTACAATACAATGCATTCATTTCCAAGAGAGCTGTTCTTCCACTGGAATTATACCTTTATTTAGAATAATACAAGTGTAATGTATTAGAAAAAAGCACAAAGAAATTATAAAGTTGAACTATTATGTACCCTATTTCAGTTATTCAAAAGCTGTAGGTAGGAGAAGGAAAACTAAATACCACCAACCTTTTGAAAACATCTCTCCATACTTGGGCAGCCCCTATAGGTAGGATGTTTCTTGCCAGCCTTGTGCCACTATTTCTGTCTCAGCTGAATTTCCAAATCTGGAGACATGTTTGGAAGAAACCATGACATGTTTTCAGATGGAAAAATTTTAATTGGTATAAACAAAATAATCATATGATTTCAACACCAGCCCTTTCCACTATGTTCTTTCCAAAACTATAATATTTAATTATCTTTCCAAGGATTTGGACCAAATACAATCACAGCTTCTTTGTTGAAACAATTTCTCACCTTCGAAAAAATAAGCAGGCAGGAATGGCTTGATCTTTATTTTGTTACATTTTATTTATTTCTATTAGTTTTTAGCCTTTTAGAGTCAAACTTAGTCCTATGCATTTATCAGCTTGAACCCAGGGTCGTCACAGCCCAGGCAAAATCAGCTGTACGAGAATGTGACCTGTACAGAGGCTGAGGGCCCCACGCTCACAAGGGCTGCATGTTTGACTCAGTGCCCTGCTGTTGCCACATGAGATTTCCTGATCATTTTTGAGCAGGGCTCTGCAGATTATGTAGCAGGCTCAAGGAGCTCCCTAGCCCAACAAAACTCAGACTGAAGACCCTGCTCCATAGTTTGCCTAAGTAGCCAGCATTCTTGATGCAAGATCAGCTTGTCCCAATCGTAAAAAAAAAAAAAAAGTCACCTTCCTAGAGAGTCATGTTTCAGAATGCTGCTACAGATTTTCTCCTTCGCTGGAACCAACTTTAAAAGACAGGTAAGTAATGGGAGGAGCAGTAAGTGTGTATGGGGGAGGAGAGTGCAAAAAGCTCTTAGAAAATGCTTCATGAGTTTCCAAGTTAGACTCAGCATTTCTTTCTTGTGCTTCTAAATGGCAAAGCTGAACTCTAAATATCACTTTCCAGGACTATACACCACAGTCAGGACTGAAAAATCAAATGAAAAAATTTAACTCAGTAACTGACAAGTTAGAATGAGTAGAAATCATGTAGTTCAATTCTTTCCTATTTCTACTTCACCAGGAACAGAAAGATGGGAAAGCTCAAAAGTTCATCTGTAGTCAGGAAGTCATCCATGCACGAATTCTAGGTGTTCTGGGTCTCAGTCCAGGGTGCTGCCAACCTCCCCACTCTGCTGTAGATAGCCGAAATGCCCTTACAAAGCTGGTCCAACACATAGCTATGATGCTACTAAGGGCGGGGCCAACCATCCATCCATATCTCTATACCAAGGCCCCACCCTGCCGCAGAGCAGCTAAAAGCTTATGGCACCAACTCTGTGAACACCAGATCCAGATCTTGTTAGAATCTGCTGGGCTGACTTCATGACGGATGATGGCTGTGGGTCTGTATTGTTATCATTGAAGAATGGGGATGAGGAGCAGTTATAAACTATATTCTTTAAAATATTTTTTATATGAAAGGTATATTGAGGCCCTCACTGTACATAATGCTGTGTTTTCGTCTTGTTTAAATATTGCCAGTTCTGATAGTGGTCCTGTCTTTATTTGTAAGCACATGTGGTATATGATGCCCTCAGAGAAAGACATTTCTCTCTTCTGGACACTTTTTCATATTTATTATTGATTTTTATGGGGGCGGGTCCTTCAGTTGTAGGTGAAATTTGAGAACAAAGAAAGATTTACATTTTTGGCGTTGTCATGAAGTTAGAGCTCCCTCTAGTGATCCAACTGGCTGACTGAACTTCAAAACACCACTCCTTTTCCCGTGTTCCTGTTTACATACAAACAAGTCTAAGCTATAGCCTTTTCCATGCAGAATATTTTTCCTTCTAAAAATTAAACTAAACCAGTAAATACATATGTGGAGATTTCTCCTAAACTCTTCATATCCATTTTTATTGATCCTTTAATGTTTAGAAGGCAGAATCAAAAAAATTGAGACTAAATAATTTTCAGTTTGGTAGAGAGACTATCCGTGTACTGTTATTATTTATAAATTTCTATGACTCTACAGATGACTGTTTACTTTTGTAGTTAATAGAAAACAAAGAAAACGGATAGGATAAGTGCCCTACCCTTAGTACTAAGCTTTTTAAATTAACTGAAATAACTTTTCAGATTTCTCAGAGCCACCTTTTACATTCCTCCAGTAACTGCCTTCAATTTACTAGTTTCTACAAGCCAAGCATGACCCTGCTGATATCGGTGATATCACAGAACTCCATCAACTACAGGTAGTACCCTAAGGGATCCATGAATAATTTATGAAACTAACCAAGTGCCAAGTGGATATTAAATCTCTATTGACTGTGAGAAACTAGTTACAATTTTGGTAACTCGTTTAGTTACTTAGACAGTTTCTTGTGTATTTAGTTGCTCTGAATACCGAGTAAGGTACTCCTGTGCTACAGGAGGGAATTAACCCAAGGGAATTAACCAGCAGGGTGCTCTCTCAACCACACGCATCTGCTTATTCTCTTTCTCATCTTCCCACCCCTTTGCTCCTTTCCCTTTCAGATTTTTTTCATTTCTTCCACTCTCCTTTCCCCCTTCTCATAAGTTTCATTGAGAATCACAGCTTCAGCGTTTATGGGTACTGTAAAGATAATCTAATAAAACCCTTTGATTTCCCAGAGGGGAAATTTAAGAAGGTTGAGAAGCTTGACTGAAATCACACCAAAGTTTTCTTTTCCTTCCTCTTTTCTCTGTGCCAAGGCCGTAAGTACCCTTAGCTTCAGCTCACTTATACAGCCCACCCCTGCTCCACTCTAGTCCACTGTCAAAGGATGGGTCAATACCCAAGACGATGTATGCAGCAAAGGAAAGGGAGCTGGTGCAAGTAGCTTTCTAAATAAAGAGGCCTTGGAAGACTGAAAAACAGCAGACACTGTATCAACTTACAATATTTCACAAATATGGAATGCGGTAGTTAAGTAATTTTTTTCCTAAAAAACCTGGCTTTTACCCCTTTAAACAAACATAAACTGGAGAACTTCATGTGCCATCACTTTCCTTGACAATGATTTTACTGACCCTGCATTACAGTTGTCTAACTTACTGCACTTTTTAACATTTTTCTCACTTCCTATATTGCTCCAGGTAACTAGAAGGTCAAGGAATAGAAGTATAATACTCAGGGCAGAATGCAAGGAAGCAGCGGGGGATTGTGAGTGACCCTGAGCTCTAGGTCAGCATATGGCTATACACTGGCTATATACTGTAGTCACTAAAATGGTGGCATAGTTTAATAAAGTTGCTGGATTTTGCACTTTAAAAAAGAAGGTTATCAAGGTATAGATAGTTAGAGCAAATTGCCTACCCAAGAGAAATTGCTGCAGCCTCTACAGCAAACACAGATGTTCCATCACCATTAGCCACTGCCTGAAAGTCCAGTAGGAGGAATAAATTTAAGGATAGCCCCAGGTGTTCAACCTGGGCAGCAAAGTTTCCCTTAAAGTAATCCACTCACCTGGGTCAGAATGTTAGGTGAGAAAGTTCAGAGAACATCCAGCCATCTTGCTACCCTGGATTACTTAAGCCTTATGTCATTCAAAAGCTTTTGTTAGATATAAGCTATTTTATTAAGAAAGTAATTGAAATCCTAAACTGAGAAAAATTCACTCTTGTAGAGAAATACAGCAATCTCAGACTTACACAGAAGTCTCAGTTTCCATGAACAAAAGACTAGCTTTTTTTTTCTTTGACAAAGCAATCACAAATGTTTAATTGTTCTGCAAAATGATGGGGTATAGCCACTCTTCTTTAAGGCAATAAGAGTAGCTTTTATGAGAGTAGAAAATCAAACCTTTTATCCTCATGCTATGGATCTCAGATTTTAGTAAGCATAAAAATCACCTGGAGAGCTCATTGAACCACAGAGTCCAAGAGGGGCTCCCCAACCTCACCCCCAAATTCTCTTTCGGTAATTGCCAAGTACACTAAAACTATCTTTCTTTTAATCAGGAACTCAAGATGATTCCAGTTGTCAACTAGACTGTTGACCCTCCAAGGGTACCACACTTAAGAGAGAATTATGTAAACTATTATTTCATGCAGCGTGCATTGAGTCCCTGCAGAGAGCTGATGTAACACCACTGTGTTACTTTCAGTGACTTCCTTTGCCATAAGAAAAGAAATGAGGCAGAATCAGTGAGTTCTAGTCCTGCCTCTGTACTGAGTCTCCTCAGCTTTCTGAGCAAGCATCTGCAGCCTCATCTTTTAAGATCTGTTACACAGAAAACACAGGGTCATAGAGAAAATATTTAAAATATCTGTATGTAAAAAAATATTGCCTAAAGCATAAAACACCCAAGGAAGGTGTTTATTTTGCTGAAGAATAAATTGTTAAGGGAATTCGCTGGCTCTGGTGGACAATGTACAAATATATACTCCATTTAGAATTGCAACATCTTCTCTCCTTTACCTGATTGCTGACAATGGCTAAGGTAAAAATCCTCTAAAATAGTGGCCCTGAAGTATAAATTATTTGAAGAAAATGAAAAAAAGGTAAATTTTTTTTTAAAAAGTAGAAGCTACACAAAACTAAACTTGTCTTTTAACCTGAGAAAGCAACACTGCTAAGTTTACTTCAATTGATCTCAGTGGTTTAAGTCAACTTTTGAAAACTGAGTTCATATTATTCACCAATATAAGCCAAAATAATAACAACAGGCACTGTTGCATAAGCAGAGACCAGGGCTTTGGACTAAGACTAAAGGACACAAGTGTTGGCTAAATCAAAGCTTTGTACCATCGTAAAACCTCAGTTCCATCATCCTTAAAATGGGGATTAATAATATTTTTCTCCCCTGAATGACTGCTTAAAAGCAACAACTAACAAAGCAAACGGTTGTAAACTATTTTGAAGGCCTGCTGTGTTGCTACCAATAGGAAAAGTTTAATTTAAAAGCTGAAATTTTTAGAAGCTCCATAAATATTACAAAGCAAGTCACATTTTATGGCTAATTTAAAACATCGGGGGTTTATGTAAGTTGCTATGATGGTATGTTCCAATCCAGGATTACTTAATTCTTTACATAGTTTAACCTTTTACACTTGAACCCAGCCATTCCTTCGTCTATGATTCTCTTTTATCAATACAACAAGTTCACATAACTGTCTAAATCTTTGGAGGATTAAGTACCACTATTTATATGGACCTAGGAAGAGTAAATTCAGAGTTGATAAGAATTCTTGTTGCAAATCCAATGTTTTGTTTATTTAGATCATAAAAAGACTTGATATATGCAGGTTGAGGAAGACTTTATGAAGCACAGACAAAATCTGTGTGTCAAGTGGAGTAGCACTGAAATTATTTTAATACCCTTTAACCTCTTAAGAGTTGAACTAAGCTTTTGGCAAAAGCATTTGATTCTCCTTCTAGATTTTTAGCCTTCAAAATAAAAAAGATCAAGCTGAGAAAGTAAATGACAAAAGCAAAAAACTAGCCTGATTGTACCAAATCTTTAAAGTATGATATCAAAGTAAATAATATTTGTGTGTTTAAAGGGAACTGGAAGATATCAGAAATTCTGGACACAGACAGTATGAGAGATATTCAGTGTTTACCAAAAGCAATTTATCCTAAGAATATCCTAGGATATTAGAATCTAATCTACTTCATATAGTAGCAATGAAAATAATTTTATGATAACAGGTCACCACAACATGAGGAATTAAAGAGTCACGGCATTAGGAAGGTTGAGAATCACTGTATTAGATAAACATGCAAATCCCTCCACTTCACTCTAGCCCTTTTGAAACAGAATCTTGAGACAAAGGCACTGAAAATCTGAATTTTTTGCATGTGTCTGAGATCCTTGCTACGTAAGGTATTGTTGGTAAACCAGCAGCATCCCTGCCGTCTAGAAACTTGTTGGAAATGCAGAATCCTAGGCTTCAACCTGATTTGCTGATCTGTTTTCAGATCTGCTATATGTATAACAGGATGCCCAGGTACTTGTATATACACGAAGGTGTGAGAAGCACTGCCCCAGATGATTCTTGTATTCTAACAAGTCTGGGAAATAGGTATAATGGAAAGAGTCTCACAGTCTAGGTTGGGACCTAGACCTAGCTCTGCCACCAACCAACCCTGAGACTCCCTCTGTGGATGCCTGGGAGGAGGGCAAGGGATTCAGTGAAAAAATTATCATTTTAATTTCAATAAGCCAACAAAGTCTAAGAGTTCCAAGAAGTTCTTCTTTGGAGAAAAGAGATAGGAAAAATTAACCAATAGCAATAAGATTGTTATTAAATAGTTTTTGAGGACTACCTCATGACAGACATTGTGACAGGTAATTAAAAACTATCATGCATAAAATAAAATACACAGAGAGAGAGAGAGATGTAAACCTGGTAAAATCCAAATGAAGTGAGTGGATTGGACCAAGGTCAATTTCCTGGGTTGTGGTATCATGCTCTAGTTATACAAGGTGTAGCCACTGGGAGAGACTGGGTAAACAGTACGTGAGATAACTCTGAATGATTTCATGCAACTTCATATAACCCTATAATTACTTCAATTTAAAAAGTTAGAGGGAAAACAAACTCCCAGCCCAACAAGGATCTTCATTTTCTGTTTGAGAAATCACAGACTTGGAAAGATTGAGTAGCTTCCCAATGATTCCTACTCATAAGTCAGGGACATTTAGGAAAAACTAGCCTGTGGTAGATGGTGCATCAATGAAGATTTTCATAGGCAGAATTGCACTTCTGTGTCTATGGGGCGTAAAAATCACTACTTTTAACCTACTCATTAATAGAGGCAGTATTGAATTCAGGTACTATATTAATTCAGCATAAATCAAATCAGGATGAAAAGAAGGGGGAAATTGTATGTCCTGATGATAAAAAGTAATTAGATCTACTAGCAAGGAATAGGATACCAGGAGTTTTAAAAGAAAAAAAAAAACTTAATTCATTATTATGTCTTCCTTTCTTTTATTTTTTGAAGAGATAATAGTTTGTTTCTAAAGAAGGACAGGCACTATAAACATATTCCAAATTGTAAATCAAAGTCAAGAGAAAATGTTTCAACATGGAAGCCCAATAAGTATTTCCAATTAAATATGTTTCCAATAGAGAGAATGAGAGAAGAAAAAGAGGAGGGAGGGAGTAAGGGGAAGGGAGGAAAGAAAGAAGAGACAGAGAGGGAGGGCGAGAGGAGGGAGGAAGGAAGGAAAGAAGGACCAAAAAAAGAAGTAAAGAAGATATTTAGGACTAAAAATACACTTGGATGTATTGTTTTAAATAATCTTTTTAAAAGGTTATTTATCAAGTAAAAATATAGAGGTTCTTTTAATGTTCCCCTTCGGCACTAGAATACTCATTCTTTACCTATCAAATTAGAACGTATATCTTAAAAATAGTAATTTCTGCTAAAGATGTAGCAGGATTGACATTTTCATATTCTCACTAGTGAAATGAAATCTATGTGATCTTTCAGAAATACATGTAAGTAGTATGCCTCAAAAAAATGCAGGCGGAGACTTCTACGCAAGGATCTTTGTCACATCATCATTTCTCATAGTGAATGGAACTACTATCTTCACTGAAAAAGAGGGAAGATTTTTCTCCCTAGAGGGGTGACTGTAGAGAAGGAAAATGAAGAAACTAGAAAAAGGGACAAAGACTGACCAAATGGCTTTAGGTGAGTCACAGCCAGGATTTCCCGCAGATGATGAGGTTTGGCCAGTAGGGAGGCTGGAACTGCCCATCACAGCCCTGTCTGCCCAGCCCCTTTGTGGCCACCTTGGATAAAGATTAGAAACTGGTTTGTAGACTCATCCGTGTCAGTGCTTTTCTCTGTTTTCCTTCCCCTAAGCTTTCTATTAAAGATATTTCTAAGTCCTTAGGAAATTTAGGGGGAAAAAATTGATGATGTTACAAATACATTAAAATAAAAAAAAAATGTTATTTGAAAAAGTTCGACCTTGGTTTGTACCCATCTTAGACGAAAGAAGACCAGAGTCATACACATACCTGCAGTGGCCCAGTGAAGTCATGGCTTCCGCGGACTTCTCTGCTCAGGCCCAGGAGGGGCTTTGGGAGAGGAGGGAGCACTGGAAGAGGTTAGCTAGCAGCAACTATTCATGCAGCCCCCTTCTCACTGGAAGCTTGATTTCTATTTTACATGCAAAAGAAAACTAGACTCTGAGGCTGTAATTTGTACTGTCATAATAATCCTAAAACAAGCTGTGCCTTTAAGTATGAATCAAAGGAATTCCAAAATATAAATGGATGTTTGAGCATCAAAAGTCTCTTTACATACTATATTTTTACAAGGCAAGTGTTTGTTCATGAATGCTTGCGTGTAAGAGTATTTGTGTGTGTTAAACCAGATTTCTTCCCTCCACATGAACCTAGTTCTAATAAAACCTCACAACGACTCTTCTTAGATATAAAAATCCTCTATGAGCAAATAGACCAGTCAGCTCCAGGAGAAGAAAAGGAGAAATACAGGCCATGGTTTAAAAAATTACCCAAAGTGTGAATAACAATCAGGGCTGCTGCATTTCTCCTGCGTGACAACAGGCAATGTCAGACACTGCCCTTCCTCTTAGTCCTGTAGGCAATGGGCACACGCGTCCCACGTGACTGTCCACACACTGTGTGAGCACAGCAGACAATCCATACTGGTTGCACAAAAGCTGAAAGCAGAATTCGATTTCTGGGTGGTGAAGAATTTGAGGGGAATAAAAATGAAGGAGCGGAGGCATCTCATAGTCATAATCACGGTGGTTTCTGTACAAACAGCAGTTACACAGAAGGTGTTCCACCTTTATTTTTGATGAGAAATCAGTAAATAAAAAAAGCCAATTCATGTTACAGTAGTAAAATCTCATCTGAGATCATTCAATATTTTTGAAAAATTCAGCCCATAAAGGTGTAGTTCAAATTGTTTATTGGATCAAACAAGTTAACAGATAAGCAAGAAGTGGAGTTTCATAAATTAATGAAACAATATTGGACTTCTGGGAGTCTCCTGTTCCAACTTGCTATTTGATTTTCATAGATTTTCTATCATTCCTCTCTAAAATGTCTACCATCTTAAAAAGCTTACACGGATTTGACATATCAGTGAATTCTCTTTGTTATGACTGCCAATAGCTGTACACAGTCCTCATTTTAGGTACATGTCACATATATATATTTTATATAGTCCTAGTCATACACTGTTTACGTGACAGAACACACTAGTATTCCTCTATTAGGTAAAAAACAATCTTTAAAAAATTATTGTGTGAAAACAAATCGGATATTGCTTCTTAGGAAAAGACATTTTCAGCCTTAAAATACAGCTTCTTTCCTTGTTGATTTAGCAGAACAATCACCTCTGGAGTCTTCAGTCCACACATAAAGTCAATAAGGCTGATGTAAGGGGATCATATCATTTATTAGCCAAACTGGGACACTTTGGATAGTAAATCAGAGTGCCAACTAGACAGGCGGGTCTGGGTGCCTGACCACTGCAATCATGGCTCAGACCGAAGAACAGTTTCATAAATTAATGAAATAATATTGGTTTTCATCATAATGCAATAATTAGAGAGATAGAGCTTAAGATATAATTTATTTCTCCTCAAATATAAAAAAAGTCCCTCAATACAATAAAGGTAGAAATGGCAGTAATGTCAATGATTACAACAATATAGCCCCAAAATTCTTTACCCTTTGCCTACTGTCTCTGGGTTTGCTCCTCTCTGGCTCAGTAGACCCTTGTACCTGTGTTTTCTGCTCCCTGGCATGTCCCTCCCAGGTGACAGGGTACACGCAAGTCACAATATCAGCAGAGGCCTCAGTAGGTTATTAGTTCAAATAGAAATCATAAGGAAGATATGTCACAAAGCCACTCTGCGGAGAGCCTGATATACCAAGAAAAAAAATGAAGATTTGTCTGTACGTCTGTTTACATTCTCAGTGCTGGAGAACTCCTAGGATACGTTGTCCTCCTCTCCCATTTTCCCTTGTATCTGCCCACTCTGCCTAAACTCACCCTTGAATATCCTAAAGTTAACGCTCCCACTCTTTGTATTTTTCCTCTTTGTGACTTTCAGAGAATTCCGGCACTAAAACCGATACACATTCAAATCTTAGAGGTTACAAAGTAAAAAGAAGCTAGCTCATTTTACATCTTCTTCATTTTGATAGCTGATTTTCCCATGGGCATTCTATATACCTCTAGAGGCATGAATCTAGACGCTTTACAGAAACATAAATTAGTCAAGAAAAAAAGAAGGTAACATTTTATTCTGGACATGCCACATTTCTGGTAACAGAAAGGCAAAATAAGTAAGCTTCTACTCCTGAAGCGAAAGAAAAAGAGTAAGACAAGGAAGGGATCCGAATCACCTTCCACACATGGCTCGCACTCCGCTTGGCAGCAAATAACTCTTGAAAAGATGTTTCCCTGGGCCAAAACATTGACTTTAAAAAACAAAACTCTTTTTGTGTCTAGATTTTTTTTTTTTTAGTTAATATTAGGTTTGTGATATTCGTCCATGTTATTGCACGAAGTAGTCATTTATTCTCATAGACATTCCTTGTAGGAATAAGCGGCTATTTATTTATCCATTCTACTGTTGATGGATATTTGGTATTTAGGTTGTTTCTAGTTGGGGGCTATGACAAATAATGCTGCTACATCTTTTGGCACACACACACACACACACACGCACACACACACATACTTCTCTTAAGCATAAGAACAAAATTAACCATGGAGTCATATACATAGGTCCTGTCAAGCAGTCTTCCAAACAAGTTGTGTCAACTTAGACGCCTACCAGCAGTGCACAAGCATTCCCATCTTTCCACATCCTCATCAAAATTATTTTGTCAGTCTTAAATTTCAACCATTTCGGTGGTGCATTGCAGTACTCTATTTTGTATCTTTCCTTTTTGTTGTTAAGTATCCTTTTATTCTCTTTTTTATAATTAGTGTAGTCCAAATTATCACGCCTTCCTTTTTGTTTATACTTCTTGCAAGCTATTAAAATTATAAAGATATTCTTTTAAATTGTTTCCTAAAAGTCTTATTAGATTTCTTTTACATTGAACTGGAATTCGACTGTACCTTTATGAGAGGTAGGGAGTAAAGATTACTTTTTGATATAGATACATGTATCTTATTTGTTGAATTTATCTATTTCTAGAAAAAACTCATACTTTTCTCCCCACAATGTGGTATCATTTTTATAATTAAATAATAACCATAAGTATGTAACTCTGTCTTTAGGATATCGTTAAAAGGCTTTCTTATTTTGATATTTATGTACCCCAAAGGGTCTAAATTGTCTTTTATATGTTAATTAAAAATATCTTCTCACTAGCTACTGGTTTCTTTTTTCTCTAGTTTCATTATCTTTAAAAAGTGTCTTGCCTGTTTCCAAACATTTTGTACTTGGTTCCTAACTTGAATTCTAACTTAATCAAAAGAGATAGCCTTTATGATTTTGGTAATTGAAAGTGCATTGAAACTTCTTTAATAGTCCAGCATAAATCTGATGCAAATTTAGCTATAACCAGTTTTTTAGTTAGTGATGTAATTTCTCCTAACACTCAATTTTCAACATTTCTCTATCCTTTTTTTATTTTAGATATGTCTTTTAAACAGCATATAGATTTTTTATTTTTTATCCAGTCTAACAACCTTTCTCTTTTAAGGTAACAATTTATTTTGTTTACATTTAATGTAATTACTTCTACATTTAGGTTTAAATTGACCATTTTGTTATTTATTTCTAGTTTTTTTCCCACATTTTCTGTCTCTTTCCTGTTTCTTTCTTATAAGAAAGCATAACAGATTATATATTCTTTTACTTACAGTGATAACATTACTGGTTACAACAAACATCCTTAGCTTATTAGAATCTAAGATAAATTAGAATTGTATTATTTAACAGTCAATGGTAAGTTCTCAGAATACTTTAATTTTATTTTCCTGTCTCCTAACTTTTGTGCTATCATCATCATTTTAATTCTACCTTTGTTTGAATACCATGAGATAGTATTTGTACTGTTATCTTTTCCCTCAGTTTTCACTTAAACTTATCCACACATCCACCTTTTCCGTTTTTCTCCTTATTTTATCACTTGCTCTTTTAATTAAAGAGATTTCCTCCTTATTTCTTTTAATTCAGGTCTGCTGGCAACAAAACCGCTCAGATTTTGCTTGTCTGAAAATGTCTTTGTCTTCTTAAAGAACATTTTCATTTAGTAGAGAAATCTAAATTGGCAAGTATTTTTCTCCTTACTTCAAAGATTTAGTATGGAGAAAAATTTAGTTGGGTTTTTGTTGTGGTGGTAGTGATTTTACTACCATCATGGCTACTGAAACTCAGCTCTGATTAGTTTTTTTCAGGCTCATTTTCTTGGCTTTCAAGCCTCTTACTTTTTGTGGCTTAAGACTCAGCAAATATCCCAGTAGAAACTGTGGTAGACTGCTGGCTCTCTTCTCTGCATGTCCCTTCTATCTGCAACTTTGGGCTTCAAGTCTCAGCTGCTTTAGCATTCTCAAGCTTCAGTTCTTGTCTCCTCAATCCTAGAAGATTTTTGGAGCTCTACTGGATTTTTAGCAGCATCCCTGATCTGTCTGGATTCTCAGCCTCTCAGGATGTGCTGCTTAGGAATTAGCAAATGCCTTTTTGGCAGAAAGCAGTGTGCAAAGTGTTGGTGCAACTCAATTAGTTAGTCTTCTCTCCTTCTCTCCAGGGTCTTAGACCATTAGAGCCTGGCTGCTTCAGAGGCCCTCTGATAAGCTTCAAATTTTTATTTTAAAATTAAGCTGTTTTACTGGTTCTCACAAGAAACGTTGGACTATGCTAATCCATTCCATCAAATATAGAAGCAAGAAGCAAGATGTTTCATGAAAGACTATGGTAGATGTCAGTGTTTACAAGGATTAGGTTTCTCTCCCTGGAACAGTGAAGTACACGTCTGCATTTACTAACGTCCCAACACCAGCTTGGCCATGTGGCTTCTCTGCACAAATGCAATGTGGATAGAAGTGAATTTGGTCATATCCAATTAGAACCTTCAAAAAGTAGCTGTGGGTTACCCTGTCTGTTTCTGTCTGCCATGAAATCAATAGTAACCAATAGTAATCAACAGATAGAGGCTGTCCTATCACCATGGATGGTAAAGTAAAGAAGATAGAAGCAGGGCCAGAGTCCACTGGATAAGGACATGGGGCATTTGTTATTCTAAGGGCCTGAATTTTGGGATGGGTTGTCGTGCACTATAACCTAGCCTATCCTGGTTATAGTGCAGGTATATTACAAAGAAAATTTTTATCTCCTTCATCATGGGTCACCATACTGAGAACAGCTCCCCTTTGTTCCAAAGATTGTCTTGGTAAAAGAAAACTGATCTTTAAGAGCTATTCTCTCCTTTACATACTCAGAAGAGTATTTTGTTAAGGTTCTCAAAGGGAAAGAAGATAGAATAGATCCTAATGTGGTTTTTGACTTTGCCCTTTCCTAAAAACTCTCATTATTAGAATTCAAGTCATTATGTAAATTCGAGCATCAAAGAACTAGGTTCTTTCACCAGAAAAAGTCACTTAAAAGATTTCCAAGTCTCCTTCCCTGTTCTATGACAATAAGACCTTTTTTCTTGACCGACCTATTTATTTCATACAGTTTCCAGAAGGCTTCTATGAGAAAACTACTTTGAAGTAGAAGAAAGCTTTATACAAATTCAAAGTAGTAGATAAAATAACATTTTTTTAACTTATAATAAAATTAATGGCCAGTAATGGCCAGAAGGACCCTTTATTTTCTAAATTGTATTTATTTTAGTTAACATTTGAGCATTTATCAAATGAATTCAAACCATTAGAATTCAAACTTGTTAATTAAACAACTTCATTTTGCCCTTACCCAAGAGAGCAGCATTTCATCCTGAACAATCAATGGAGATTGCAAAGCTGAAAAATCCAACAAATTATTTTAATATGTAGCTGGTGGTATCTTGGCTATAGTCCTCTGCTAACTCTCATGAAGCCCTAACCTTCTCTTATAAGATCTGATATGCTAAGTAGACTTTATAACCCTCAGAAAGTGACTTCTCATTAAAATAAAACTGTGACAGAAATTACACCACAGAAAGTAGGAAAGAAGCAAATTCTAACTTGTATATTGTGGTATAATGTGAATGAGAATGCAGTTTAAATTAAGATCATATCATCTAGTGGCTTTTTAAATACTCTTTTTTTTTTTTTTTTTTTTTTTTTTTTACCTTTGAAGTGAGCTGTTCAATTGATCTGTGGATGTCATGGGTACCCTTGGAAAGTGGTGCTTAAATTCTTTTCAGTAGCAGAAAGTCCTGGTTGAATTAGTACAGACCCCAAGGAGACTTCTAAAGCTGTTGATAAATCATGTTTAAGAACTTTTCAGACCAAAGCTGAGCTGTAAACTCAGACAAAGCCATGAACAAATTTGCAGGTGGCAATGCCCCATAACTATTCCCTCCTAATCCAAAGTGATCCCTTCTGAGAGCCACTTCAGCATCAAGCACCCCCTTCATCAAATTAGATGTATATACATACACACATACATACCCCTTCACTTACATTCAGGTCCTTGATACCATCTGATCTGTGCCAAGTGCAGAGCAGACAGAATAAGCAACTGGTTTATCAGTTGAAAAGAAAAATGTAAACAGAAGGACCAAAAGTAAACATGTAGGGATTCATGTAAGCCTAACCTTTTAATGCTAGACAAGGGCAACAATGATGGTTTTCCATTTTATTTGTATACCCTACAACTAAAATATATATAGCATTCCTCACCTGTTTGAGTATACACCAAAATCAAAGAAAATATTTGAATTCAAGCCATTGTCAGCTGGTTCTATACATTGATATCTTCACCTTTCTCCAATATATTTTTTTCCAAATATTCTAGAAATAGATAAGGAACCTTATGACAATAAAAAAGCATAACCTCAGTACATGTAGTGATATCTAATTGGATTAGCCAAATTCTAATTTAGGAAAACAGTAGGGCACAAGGCAGCAAGACAAACGGAGATTGGCTCCCTGACACAAATAGTTGAGTTAGTTGAGCAGTTCAGACTGTTCTCGTAGTAGACAATGATCATAGCTTTACATTCCAGGGCTTATTGCAGAGATTCCAAATTGAATTCAATCTGTAGGTTCCTTCTTTTGCATTGCATATTATAATAAAAAATATATAATGCATCCAAATAATAGATTACAAAGAGGCTTAATAAATAATGCCTTTAGATAATTTTTTGCTTATAGAGTGAAATGTTCATGATATACAGTTAAGTGAAAGTCAGCAGATTAAACAGCACTAACATCACGAGCATGGATATAAAACATGAACATACCAAGTGTATATGCCTGGAAAATACTAGACACAAGTAACTATTAACGGTGTCTCCCTATGTGGATAGAAACATGAGCCAACAATTTTTTTCTTTATATTTTGCTATTTTTTTATATTTTTGACAATAAATATGTATTAATGTGTAATAGGGGAAATCAGTAAGCTTGAAATATAGAAGTGAAGCAAAGTCCTCTGATGGCTTCAGCTGCTTATAGGAAAATGGCAAATCTCTTTATTAGCCTCATGAAAATTCCCACCCACTTTGACCTGTACATTCCAGTGTAATAATCTCCCCTTTACAAAGACATGCCAGTGGAGGGTGAGGAGGGTAGTGTCCTCCAGGTGCAGGCAATAACTGGCTCCTTACTGTAGAAAATAGAAATGCATGATAAAACTCACTAAAAGTCAGTCTGCTTCGTATTCTCACCATGTGCCAGCAATTAATTAAAAGTAAAACTCAGTGGTGAAATATTTCCCTCTATGATAAAATAAAGTAAAATCTTATTTTGGTGTAAGTTCTGAATTAAACAGCTGCCTGAGCCAGGCTGAAACTCTCCCACAGTCCACTCCCCCCACTTCCCACTAATTGCTCCTCCACTGCATCCCTCAGCCTGCCCATGTTAATCCATCAGAAACCCTCTCTTTCCTCTTCTTCCTCTTCAGAACCTTCTCCCAAACCTTAGCTCCAACTCATGTGTCTTCCTTCCATGAAAATTTTGCCAATGGCTCCAGGCAAAACTCTTCATGTTCACCACACTCTCTCCTCATGACACTTCTGTCAAAGCTCTTAGTATATTGCACTAAGATCCCGGGCTGTTCCCTCCCTCCATGTCCTTCCTCCCTCTCCATCATCATTACCACCCAGGCTGAAGCTCCAGAATGAGACAAGCGAACATGGGCAAAATGATGAGGTCACCAGCTGTGCTGAGGAATTCTTGGGGACACTCCACAGCTGAATCTAAAAGACCCAGGGAGGGGTAATTTTCTTCTTCCAGACTGGCTGACTTTGTTTTGGGGAAGCAATTTTTTAAGGTTTTGATACCACACAAGGGAAAGAGAAAAGGAATCATTTTGGGAAGAGTTGCTGTCCCATACTACTGATTGTTTTCATCTCCTAGAAATGCTGCAGCTATGTACCAGAAATTGGTCGGGTTAAGACAACAGAGATTAATGGTCCCACAATTCTGGAACCTAGATGTCTGAAGTTACGTTCCCTCTGAAACTTGTACAGGAGAATCCTCGCCTGTCTCTCCCAGCTCCTGGTGTTTGCTGCAATCTTCAGCATCCTTGATTTGTAGACACATCACTCCAGTCTCTACCTCCATCGTCACACCTTCTCCCTGTGGTCTTTATTTCTGTGTCTCTTTTTAAAAGGACCAATCATTTGGGTTAGGCCTCACCAAAATGACCTCATCTAAACTTGATTTCATCTGCAAAAACCCTATATATAAATAAGGATACATTAACAGGTACTGGGTTACAATTTCAATATCCCTTTTCTGGGGGACACAACCCACAGTCCTGAGACTAAACTTAAAGGGCTGTCACAATCTGAATATACACAATGTTGTTCCTGCTGCAGGAATTCTCACTCACAATCCCTCAAGATTACTCAAGAACTACAATTCTGTGTTGACTACAGACAGAAGGAGGAGGGCCTGCACAGCCTGTTTACTCATTTCATCAGAGGCTTTTCTTAAGCCAGTGTCTGAAATACCTTTGCTATCAATGTGCAGGTTTGAGTTGGCTATTTTCTAAGTCACAAGTAACATACCTGGATTTATGGAAACTCTTGCTTATTTACCTTTTCCTGCCCATTGTTTCCCTCCCCTGATTAAGTCTCTTTATGGCAGACAGTTTGATGCTCCCAAAGCAAGTCTCTCTCCTCCTCCCAAGGATTAATGGTTCATTGGCCTCTTTGCCTAGCACTCAAGGCCCGCCCTGTACAGGCCCAGACTAACTTGTCAGCATCCAGTCTCACCCTCAGATTCTTCTCAGGGCTCATCAATGCTGCTTCAGTTTTGTCGATCTGACCAAACTTTATTCATTTTTAGGCCTGTTCCTTCTCAGGTCCTTATACATCCATTCGTATGATTTCTCTGTGCTAAACAACTCTCAGTCCACAACCTTCCATCCATCTGGGTTTATCTCAGTTTCTACTGCATTGGGAAAGAGAGCATGACGGTTGTAAATTATGTATTCTTCTTCTGTATTTCTGTAATTCATAATGTCTGTTCTACTGAACTAGCATTCATGCATTTGCCATGTGGTAATGATAAATACTTTGAAGCTACATTTCTTATTTCCAAAAGTATAAAATTAAGTTCTCCAAGGAAGTGAAAACGTCTGTTTTATCTACTATAATGTCTTGCATGCCTTAAATGCTTCATAGTTCCTGTTTTGTTAGGCAGCAATTTTTTTCTGAGAATCAGGGTCTCAGAGAAGAAACAACACAATGGGCTTATTGCTCCTACCTTCCACAAAGGCGGCAGAGCTGAGTTTGAACTTAGGTTTAACTCAAGCTCTTTGGTATCTTGATAAAGTTTCATCCATGAGCCATGCTGGTCATTACTAGAGAAAACTAACTGTAAACCAAAACCACACTGATAGGTCACTACCTCCAGTGACAACGGTGTATATCAAAAATTTTCAAAGCAACACATGCTGGTGTGGATGTGGAGAGAAAAAAAAAACACTCTTACGGTCCCACCAACAGTGGTATTCCAGAGTATACACTATACCTACCGTGGGACTGTAAACTAGCACAACCACTGTGGAAAGGGGTATGAAGATACCTCAGAGAACTAAAAGTAGATCTGCCATTGGATCCAGCAATTCCACTACTAGCTATTTACCCAGAGGAAAAAAAACATTTTATGAGAAAGGACACTTGCACTCGAATGTTGATAGCAGCACAATTCACAATCACAAAGATGTATAAACAACCCATCAATACATAAATGGATTAATGAAACGTGTTGTATGTATACCATGGAGTATCACTGAGCCATAAAAGAATGGTGCACTAGTACCTTTTGTAACATCTGGATAGAATTGGAGACCATTCTCCTAAGTGAAGTATCACAAGAATGGAAAAACAAACGCCACATATACTCAATATGAAATCGGAACTAATTGATTAACACTTATGTGCACATACAGAAGCAAAACTCAATGGAATTCAAGTAGGTGGGGGGGGAGAGGGGACGAGTAAATTCATAACTAAAGGGTACGTGGCATACTTTCTGGGTGAAGGGCACGCTTGTAACTTTTACTAAATATGTAGAAAAGCAAACTATGTAATGAAAACATGTGAACCCCCTTAATATTCTGAAATAAAAAAATAAATTTATAAAAAGAAAAAGAAAAAATAAATAACAGTAACTAATAGAGGAAGAGAGGAAAGATTATCTCAATTCTTCCCTGTGCTTCCTCCTTGGGTTCTGGTACTATTAAGTCAATTTAAGGACTGAAATAAAAGAATTGTTATTGGGACTTGACTACAGGCCTTCTAGTTGCTTCCATATGTGGCAATAGATCTGCTTGCTCTGCCCAGCATCTGAGCTTTTTCTAGGGTAGAAATGCATCTGGAATGATTGACTAATTTGGGGAGTTTTTCCAGTCTTCTCTGTGTGGTGTATTTTAATCAGCATTACAATTTAGCAGCTGCATTAATTAATTAGCACATTAATCAGGAGAGCATTTTAGCAGCTAATCTCCAGCAAACTAGCAGTTCGTGATAAAATCTTAGCAGTAGGAGAACAAGCAGCATACCAAGTTATTTTTCAATGTTATCATCACCGTGGGCCCAGCAAAGGCTGAAATTATGCAAGCAAATTGAAACCTTTCTTAAAATACACCTATGCTGGGCACATTTGAAAAATTGTATGCTTCATGCAGAAAGGTTTAACAATTGCTACTTTCTGTACAAAGCAGTAGTTCTGAAGAAAACTGTCAGGCACTCCAGGAAACAATCTCTCCAAGTGTTCTTAAAATGGCCTTTGTGTAATTTCAGAAGAATTCAAGGTCTCCTTCGATTAGCAAGATTATTTATGTAATAATGAGAAGTTTTAAGATATTATTTTATAGTTGCATATGTTACAGTGATTAAAAAGAAGAAGATACTTTTCTTAGCAATGAAAATGTTACAAGTCTAATTTTTCAGTCCTTTAAAACCTTTACACAGAACCTTACACTTGAGAAGGGAATAGAAAAAAAAGTCTCTTGTAATACAATGTTTAGAGATAAATGCATGTAGCACCACAGCTAAATGTATTATAATCTAATTTTGATGAAATATAAATTGGAAAACTTCCTTGCATGGAAACATTGTTCCTTTTCTTGCTTCATTATATCCAAACTGCAGTGACTTGTGTTTTTATTGAATCTATGCATATTGAATTCCACATGTTCCCAAATTTAAAATTTGATTGAAAAATCCCTTAGGCTGATATTAAAACTTCCCTTCATTTACAAAGCCTTGGGATATTGAATTCTTATACATCGCAATCTACTAGCTTGAACTATTAAGCAGTGCTTACTCCTCCCAGCATTTTCCTGGGAGAAATCTGTGTTCTTCAGGACTCCCCATCACTTTTTTAACCTCAAACAGGAGAAAGTTGGGGTAACCAAGGGAGCAGATGCTGGATAAGCATTTACACACATTTCAAACTCTTGTTGTTTTGATTTTTTTTCCCTCTGGTTCATGGAAATAGCACTCGATTCAAATCATATACTACAAATTGGAAGAATTTTAATTTCCACTCTACTTTTTGTCTCTATTTATAAATCACACGCACATTTCTCCATCTTCTGCCCTTTCTTTTCAACTCTTGAAAATCTACTTTAACAGCAGTTCCACTTCAAGCCCAAAAGAATTCCAAAATCCTCTGGGAGAAGACAAATGAGAATTTAATACTTCTCTACAAAAGAAGTTATAATGTATGGTCTTCGTGAAAGCTTCTTTCAAGTGTGACATTACTGGGCTTATTTTTTACAAATTTCCTATAAACAAAAGATCTGCTTATGCAAGGGCTACCCATACGGTGGTATCTTCAGTGATTTTGAGACAATGTCATATTGTGTAGACTCTTAGATGCTTAGGTTTAAATCCATGCATACTTTTTCATAGTCTAAATTATTATAATTACTTGTTAGTATATTACTTGGCTTCGTTTGTGAACATAGTATTTATCATGGATAGATGCTTTATGGATAAAATTATCATTTACCTATGACTCATCCTGTTTGATATCCTTATTTTATAAACTTTGAAAATTAATATAAAGTATACCTGAACTTACATTCTTTCTGATCAACTGAATTTCCTGTTTCTCCCTCTATTCCCAGTCTGCTGAGTGGGTGCATGCACACGCAGGCACATACACACATATTCGCATACACACGTGCACACCATCTTTCCTAGGGGACCCTGGAGGAATACTGACCAGTGTTTCTCTTTATTAAAGCACTCAACATTGTTATCATACACTCACTCTCTCCCTGGTGGCAGATTTTTATGTCCATAGTGTAGAATGAACCTGAACTGTGGATAATCACCCCATTTAGAGATGCACTGATTTAATTTATTTATTTGACAGATGTTTATCAAAAACCTTTTACATTCACAATTTTTACTTGTTTGCCCCTTGAGATCTATTGTCAGGACTCACTCCTACCTACTCTGCTAACTTTGGTAAAGTCTCTCCCCTAAAAACTATCATCTTTCACATTGTTGCTAAAGTGAGCACTCTCCTACAACACAGATCTATTTGCTTTATTCTTCTACACGAAATCATTAAGCAGTTCCATATCACCTTTAGGATAAAAGCTAAACCCTGCAGAGTGGCCTACCGTCACCAGAGTGGTAGCGACCTACCAACCTTCTGGTCTGGCTTCCCTCTGCAATACCATTTCCGCTCTTCTCCCTGCACAATTCCTCCAGTCCAGTTTCTTCCACCCTGTGCTGCTTCCCGGACCATGCTGTCTCGCCTCTGCGCCTTTGTGACTGCTTTGCCCCAGACACAGAGTGCTGCCTTTCCTCCTTGCGCTGGATGACACTTGTTCATTTTTGGCACTCACTTCCAATGTCACCCATTTTCCAGCCACACACTCTCCTGTATTGGATCTATGTTAATTGCCATCTTTCCTGTGCTAATAACATACTATGTCTATCACTCGTCTTATAACTTGGCACATTTCACGGGGACCCTGTCAGTTTTTCCTTCCACACTGAGTGCCCCCTGATGTCAGGGACTGTGTCTTTCATCAGATTTTCTCCCTTGCTTCCACAGAAGTCAAGTATGTTGATGAGAAGAAGATGGGATTGACTTGGAGCACAGGCTGATGGAAAGGCCTTGGGACCTAGGATGGAAGCAATGGCACTAGAAAGGGGTCCTTTAAAAACATGTTTGAAAAACCTCAAAGTGACACTGGGACCTTTCACATACTTGGACTTTTGCAAAACTCATAAAGCTCATGACTAGAATTAGTAATTAAATAAAATCCTCAGCATCTTACATACTTATTCCTTAATGTCCATTAACTTACTTTTTGACTTATTGAGGGATAGCTTTTCTTTACCACACCAAAGCAATGGTAATTTGCAAACACCGGAATTTGTACTACCTTCATGGTCAAATATCTCAGAACAAGCCATGAAAGTCAAGAGATGCTGGCAAGGAAAGTCTCATCATAGAAGGGAGAGAACAGTCCTATAACACAGGGAAAATGCCCATTAACCCTGTTTTAAATGAGGAAATCGGAGCTCAGAATCATTTAATGACTTGCCTGAAGTTACACTGTTAATAAGCAGCAGAAGTAGGTGTCAAACCCAATTTCTGAAATGAATCTGCTATGCTCTTTATTTACACTATTAGTCATATACCAAAATCTTACAAGTAACAAAAATAACCAAATATTTGGAGAGATAGAAATTCCTAACTGCTGCTGGAGGTGTATATGTATCTGTCTGAGGGAGAAAGAATGGAAACAATTAGTAAATGTGCTGACATTGAATCACTATGATTATTTCACATATTAAAGTAAATCATTTTGGTACCAATTATCAAATATTACGTTATTAGGAACAATTATATCTTTTCAGCCTGAGGCAAAGTGTCAACCAACCTGGCTCTGCTTCACTTATGTCTCCTAATATTAATCTTTTTAAAAAACTGAAGGCTATTAGTTGGACCTCAAGGAGGAATGGTGGCAACTTTACACTGGGTAAGTACATTGATTAACTAATAAAATAAAGTTACACTCAGCAATAAATGTTGGTTTTATATGGTTCCCTTAATCTACCTTACCACTAAATGTTTTATGAAGAAAATCTGTCATAAGATAAAGAGCACCAAGAAAACCTGGAGATGTTTAGTAACTGAGGAGGAAAGTGTGAAAGCTATAGGAGGTCTTACCAAAAGACAAAACATTAAATGAGACCACATTCTGTCAACTGGGGGGGAAGCTGGGTTCTAATTATTTCTAATAGGTCCCTATGTTAGAAATTAGATACAAATAGGCAAGAGGAAGTCACCTTGAACAATTACACTTATCAACTACGTTGTGGTAGTTGGTAATTCCCTCTAAAATTGATGTGTTACAACTTAAACCCCAAGATGATTGTATGAGGGTGGGGGAGGCATTTGGAGGTATTTAGATCATGAGAATTATACCTTCATGAATGGGAGTAACGCTCTCACTGGAGAGGCCTCAAAGTGCTGCCTGGTTTTTCTATCTCTCTGCCATGTGTTGACCCAACATCTAACCCCTTTGCCCTCCCTCCATGTAAGGGCAAAGCAAGAAGGTGCCTTGGTAGCTTCCTAGACACCAAATCTCTCAATACTTTGATCTCGGACTTCCCAGCCTCCAGAACTATGAGAAATAAATTTCCATTTATAAATTATTGAGTCTATGATATTTTGTCATAGCAGCATGCACAGACTAAGATAAGCTGATTTGAAGAGACAATCTATCCCCCAAAGGAGAAAAGTGAACCCTGGCTTTACTGCTTCTATGACAATGCTGAAAAATCCCTGAGAGGCCAAGCTAGTTTAAATATCCTTGGAAGGACCTCAAATCCTTACAAACTTAGTTGCCTGTATTGTTAGGAGAAATTTATTCTTTTGAGGTAAATGTATAGTAAGGTTAGAGATTTAAAATTAGGGGTAGCCCATTGGGACATCAATGTAAGATTAAAGAAACACTCTTCTCCACTCAGTTCACATTGTTCAGAGCCTGGTGTGCACAGATGGTCAGTTTAAGGCATGAAGAAAATAACAACAGCAGCCCAGCTCTTCTTCAGTTGATGTCACAAACCTCCCAATTGTGGCCCAAAATATTGACCTAGGAAGGGTCTGGGCAATGAAGAGGAGCATGGCAGTCCTACCAATTGTCCTTGATCATAGGGAGACTCTGCCAGGGCTGATCGTAATAACCAGCTACTGTGTCTATGAGGCTGAAATACAATTGCCCCCACAGTTCCATGTAGAGGAGAATTCCAATGAGCAAGAACATCTCTCTTCCAATAGAAGGCAGAGCAGTAATATGTAACTCTCAAAGAGTCAGTCATCTTTTTCTCCAGTTTCCCCTTATAAGGACTGCTTTGTAATTATTACCCTAATGTATGATAGCAATGGTATTCTAAAGGGTGTTGGTGCCTATTTTGTAGCCATAAACATATCTACTTTCTGGTCAACCATCTGTTACTAAAAAGCAAGATCACCTTGAAATCTATGGCAAGAGTTGTACGGCAAATTACAGTGAAATAATTGAGCAATTAATTTACTTGAAAAACACTCTTCCTACCAAGCAAATTTTAGAAGTCAAGCACATTTTTAAGCTAATCAACTTTATTAAATTGAGGCTAAACAGCAAATAAGAGGTCACTGACTTCAACAGGCTCACTCTGTCGCATAGCACACTCATCATCATCACCTGTCACTCCTTAATAATTTAAGGCAATGAAGGTATCACTATAGATTAGTTTCAAAGTCTGTAGGAGATTTCAATGGGACAGAGAAGGAGACTATAATTTAAAGAACAGAAAGGATGAAACACAAACAAATGTGAGCCTGGCCAGCAGTTCCACTTCTAAGATAAAAGTACCTTGACGAGGAGGGGAGTAGGATGTTAAAGTCAGAACAAATAATTCCAATAAATAAAAACAATGGCAGGTAAATGAAAGATAGGTTGAAGATGTGTCTTTAATTACAATTATGACTTTCAACTAAAAGCATCAAAACAATATAATTTTACTTAATTAAAATAAGTCTTTCTCTTCTACATAAATGGGTTCAAAATACATTGTTAATATTCTCTCACTTCTCTTTTTGTTATTTTTTGATGTTTGGTAATGCTGTCTCATTATTTCAACTACCAGTTGCATTTGCCATTTCATCTTCTTGACCCACATTAAAATTAGGCAAGTATGAAATTAAAACTCCAAACATTTTCAAAAGCTATTTCAAACCCAGAGATTTATATCCCTTGCAAAATGAGATTTTGACTTTGACATGAGTCTGGGGAACATTAGATCCTGAAGCACTTTTCAACACAGATATGGAATTATCAGGGTAGTATAGGGGGAGCCTACTTTTTTAACTTCTCTAACTTCTCTGGGGTATTTATGTATAGAGCATTAGACAAATTCTAAATAGATTCTTTCTAAGTAAAGCAAAATGGATTCCATTTTCTTGGTAGCATTTACTTTACACATACTATAGTGGCATAAAGGTGCTGGATGAAAGATAACTCTATTATTCTATGCTTATGTAGAAATGAATATAAGGAAACACCATTCAAGGTCAAAAATTGCTCTCTAAACCTAACAACATCATGAAAAACATAGAAACAAGCAGTCATTATGGAGATGTAGGCTATATTCAGATTGCTCTAAATCCATAGCACAGGAGGTGTTTCATTAATACCCAGATTATAAAATCCTACCTTGATTAATATCTAGTGAAAACAAATGACAAGGAAAATATTTCTTTTTTTCTTTTTTTTTATTAAATCATAGACACATAGACCATTTATACATTAATGCATTTATGGGGTACAATGTGCCGATTTCATATACAATTAGGAATGCTTACATTTCATTGGTTAATAAATACTTCATCTCATTATTGTGTTAAGATATTTATACTCTACACTTAATAGATCCGACATGTACCCTTACATATACACCATAGGTGGGATCCATTGACCGTCCCTCAATCTGGCTTCCCCCCTCCTCCCTTCTGGGCCATAGTTGTGATCTATTCTTCATATGAAAGTGTGAATGATTGATAGTAAATTGATTTCATAATAGTACTGAGTACATTGGATATTTTTGCTTCCATTCTTGAGATACTTTACCAAGTAGGATATGTTCTAGCTCCATCCATGTAAATATAAAAGAGGTAAAGTCTCCATCTTTTTTAAGGCTGCATAATATTCCATGCTATACATATACCATGATTTATTAATCCATTCATGGGTTGATGGGCACTTGGGCTTCTTCCATGACTTGGCTATTATGAATTGAGCTGCAATGAACAATCTGGTGCAAATATCTTTGTTATAAAGTGATTTTTGGTCTTTTGGATATATACCTAGTAGAGGAATTGTAGGATCAAACAGCAGGTCTACTTTTAGATCCCTGAGTATTCTCCATATTTCTTTCCAAAAGGGACATATTAGCTTGCACTACCACCAGCAGTGCAGAAGTGTCCCCTTTTCTCCACATCCATGCCAATATCTGTAGTTTTGGGATTTTGTTGTGTGAGCCACTCATACTGGAATTAGATGATATCTCAAAGTGGTTTTGATGGAAAATCTTTTTTAAAGAACAAAAATTTAGAAAGAATTTATAGGGCAACAACAAAAATTGTCTGCTTCATACAAATGAGCTTTTCATAAAGAGTTTTTAATTAAACTGAGAATAAAACCCACTATAATAAATCAAAGATCCCTTTTTCACACTTACACAAAATGAGTAAAGGTAGAAAAAGTATTTATATATTGGTTTCATGTTAGTATTGAGTACATTGGATAGTTATTTTTCCATTCTTGAGATACTTATGTCTTTCAACTCCATCCAGGTAAACTTAAAAGAATAAAACACAGTCTAATAAGAGGGGAGTTGGGGGGAGGGATATGAATGACTGGCAGAAGGAGGAAGGGCATTTGGCAGGACCTCAGTTAATGTGCACAGTGAGAAGGTATACAGCACGGCCCCTGGGTGAGGGGCTCTTTCACAACTGGAACTTAACTTGGAAGTGAGAAAAATAAAATCTAAAAATTTGTACTGTGGTGGTGTCTGTGGCTCAAGGAGTAGGGCATCAGCCTAATATGCTGGAGATGGTGGGTTTAAACCCAGCACAGGCCAAAAAAAAACCTGCAAAAAAAATAAAAATTCGTACTCTTATATTAATTTGAAATTTAAAAAAAATTAATAAAAAAGAGAGAAAAAGTGTTTGCTTAATTAAATACTAAAGAGAAGGTGGGAGCTTGCAGGTAGGTAGACCTGGATTGAATCCCAGCTCTGATGCTGACAAGCTATGCAACCACAATCAAGCTGAGTCTTGGTTTCCTCAACATAAATTTGGGATAACACTGGTACCTACAGAAAAGGATTCTTATGATATTTAAATGAAAAAATGTGGAGTGCTTTTTATATATGAAAAAAGTAGAGAAAGATCAGTAATAAGAGGAAGTTGTCCTTTTCTTTTTTGTTAGAGTTTTTCTCATCTTTATTAAGGTATACTATTAATCAATGTTTATCTTTTATCTGTGAGAATATTTAAGATCTACACTCTTAGGACATTTCAAATATATAACACGTTGTCATTAAAAATAGTCACATGTGATATATTGTAACACATCTCCAAAGCTTACCAATCTTATCGTTGAAAGTTTATTCCCTTTGAGCAACATCTGCTCATTTTCCCCAACCTCTGACTCCTGGAAACCACCATTCTACTCTTGGTTTCTACAGGTTTGAATTTTTTTTTTTTTGTTAGTTGTTTGTTTTTTTTTTTTTCAGATTTCACATATAAGTGGATCATACAGTATTTATCTTCCTGTGTCTGGTTTATTTCACTGACCATATTATCACAGTAGCAACATTTCTTTCTTTCGTAAGGATAATTTTCCCTTCTGTGTGTGTGTATGTGTGTGTACATATGTACATAGAACATCTTCTTTATTCATACATCTGTTGACACTTAGGTTGTTACCATATCTTGACTATTGAGAATAATTCTGTAATGTGCATGGGAACATAGGCATCTCCATGATGTACTGATTTCATTTCCTTCCAATATATACTTAGAAATGGGATTGCTGGATCATGTGGTAGCTCTATTTTTGTTTCTGTGAGGAAGCTTCATATTGCTTTTCATAATGGCTCGCCATTTTGTAGTCCCACCAAAAGTACACAAGGGTTTCATTTTCTCCACATTCTCTCCAACACTTGTTCTCTTTTGACTTTTTAATAATAGCCATCCCTAGGAAGCACCTGTGACTCAGTGGGTAGGGTGCTGGCCCCATATACTGAGGGTGGCAGGTTTGAACCTGGCCCCAGCCAAACTGCAACAAAAAAATAGCCAGGCATTGTGGTGGGCACCTATAGTCCCAGCTACTCCAGAGACTGAGGCAAGAGAAGCAGCTAAACCTAAGAGCCAGAGTTTGCTGGGAGCTATGACAGCACAGCACTCTACTGAGGGTGATAAAGTGACATTCTGTCTCTAAAAAATAAATAAATAATAGCCATCCTTTTTTATTTGCATTCTGACGATTAGTGATGTTGAACACCTTTTTCTATACCTATCATCCATTTATCCGTTTGCACGTCTTCTTTAGAAAAATGTTGTATATATTTTGTGGATATATATGATATTTTGATACACATATAAAATGTATAATGATCAAATCAGTGTAATAAGGATATCCATCACCTCAAACATTTATCTTTTCTTTATGTTGAAAACACCACAAGTCTTCTCTCATAGTTATTTTGAAATATGTGAATTATTATTAACTATAATTTCTTGACTGCACTATTGAATCCTGGGACTTTTTCCTTCTATTTAACTATATTTTTGTACCCCATTCACCATCTTCTCTGTGTTCCCCTCCCCATATCCCTTCCCAGCCTCTGGTGACTACCATTCTACTGTCTACCTCTGTGAGATTCACTTTCCAGCTCCCACATACCAATGTAAACATGTGACATTTGTCTTTCTGTGACTGACTTATTTCACTTAACATAATGCTCTCCAGTTCCATTCAAGTTGCTGAAAGTGACAGGATTTCACTCTTTCTATGGCTGAATAATATTACATTATGTATATATCACATTTTCTTTACCAATGATACGTAGTTGAGTTTCATACCTTGGCCATTGTGAATAGTATTGCAACAAACATGGGAGTATAGATATCTCTTCAATATCTTGATTCTCTTTCTTTTGTATATAAAGGATGGCCATAATTGCACGTGAACTTTATGGCCACCCTGTATATCAAGCAGTGGAATTGCTGGATGATATGGTAGGTCTATTTCTAATTTTTGGAGGAACCTCCATACTACTTTCCCTGATGGCTATACTACTCTTATATTTTTTCTTTTTTTTTATTAAATCATGTATATATTAATACATTTATGTATTACAATGTGCTGATTTCAAATAGAATTAGGAACACTTACATCACATTGGTTAATATATACTTCATCTTCTTTACTTAATTATTGTTTTAAGACATTTATACTCTATACTAATATATCTAACATGTACCCTTGCATTATGCATCATAGGTGTGATCCCACCATTCACCTTCCCTTAAGCTGACCTCCCCACTCCTCTCCCAACCACTCCCTTCTCCCTTCTTCATCCTGGGTCATAGTTGTGATCTATTCTTTATATAAAAGTAAGAGTGATTGATTGTAAATTGGTTTCATAATAGTACTGAGTACATTGGATATTTTTGCTTCCATTCTTGAGATACTTTACCAAGTAGGATATGTTCCAGTTCCATCCATGTAAGCGTAAAAGAGATAAAGTCTCCATCCTTTTTAAGGCTACATGATATTCCATGGTATAGATATACCACAATTTATTAATCTATTCATGGGTCTATGGGCACTTGAGCTTCTTCCACGACTCAGCTATTATGAATTGAGCTGCAATGAACAATCTGGTGCAAATATCTTTGTTATAAAGTGATTTTTGGTCTTTTGATATACACCTAGTAGAGGAATTGCAGGATCAAATGGTATATCTACTTTTAGATCCCTGAGTATTCTCCATATTTCTTTCCAAAAGGGACATATTAGCTTGCACTACCACCAGCAGTGTAGAAGTGTTCCCTTTTCTCCACATCCATGCCAACATCTGTAGTTTTGGGATTTTGTTATGTGAGCCAGTCTTACAGGAGTTAGATGATATCTCAAAGTGGTTTTGATTTGCACTTCTCTGATGATTAAAAATTATGAGCATTTTTTCATGTGTCTGTAAGTCATGCACCTATCTTCTTCAGAGAAGCTTCTGTTCAAGTCCTTTGCCCACAATGAAATGGGATTATTTGTTCTTTTCTTATTAATAAGTTTGAGTTCTCTGTGGATTCTGGTTATCAAACCTTTGCCAGAAGCATAATCCTCTCCCAAGTAAATTCTGCTTGCTTTACTTGGTGTGTTCTTAGCTGTGCAGAAGCTTTTTAGTTTGATCAGATCCCAGTAATGTATTTTTGGTGTTGCTTCAATTGCCAGGGAGTCCTCCTCATAAAGCATTCTCCCAGGCCAATTTTTTCAAGTGTTTCTCCTGCACTCTCTCCAAGAATCTTTATAGTTTCATGTCTTAAGTTTAAATCTTTTATCCAGTGAGAGTCAATTTTTGGTGAAAGGTGTGGGTCCAGTTTCAGTCTTCTACAAGTCACCACCCACTTCTCCCAGCACCATTTGTTAAATAGGGAATCTTCCCCCAATTTATATTTTTGATGGGCTTATCAAAGATCAAATGATGATATGTGTCTATGTTCCTCTCTTGGTTCTCAATTCTGTTTCATACATCTACCTCTCTATTTTTGTGCCAGTGTCATGCTGTTTTGATCACTATAGATTTGTAGTATAGTTTGAAGTCTGGTAGCATGATTCCTCCTGATTCCATTTCTGAGTAATGTCTTGGCTATTTGAGGTTTATTCTGGTTTCATATAAAAAGAAGTACTATTTTTTCCAAATCTTTAAAGTATGACAGTGGTGCTTTGACAGGGATTGCATTAAATTTGTAAATTGCTTTGGGTAATATGGACATTTTAACAATGTTGATTCTTCCTAGCCATGAGCATGGTATGTTTTTCCATTTGTTAACATCTTCAGCTATTTTTAAGAATTTCATAATTCTCTTTATATACATCTTTCATATCCTTTGTTAGATAAAATCCCAAATATTCCATCTTCTTTGGCACAACTGTAAAGGGAATAGTCCTTGACTGTTTTTTCAGCTTGACTCTTATTAGTATATATAAAAGCTACTGATTTGTGAATATTGATTTTGTATCCTGAGACACTACTGTATCCCTTGATCACTTCTAAGAGTTTTGTGGTTGAGTCCCTGGGGTTTTCCAGGTATAAAATCATATCATCTGCGAAGAGTGAAAGTTTAATCTCCTCTGACCCTATTTGTATACTCTTCTCTTGCCTGATTGTGATGGCTAAGACTTCCGTTACAATGTTAAAAAGCAATGGAGACAATGGGTGACTTTGCCTGGTTCCTGATCTGAGTGGAAATGTTTTTGATTTTACTCCATTCAATATGATATTGGCTGTGAGTTTGCTGTAGGTGGCCTCTATCAGTTTAAGAAAAGTCTCTTCTATACCTATTTTCTTAAGTGTTCTGATCATGAAAGGGTCAGAAGTGTTCTGATCATGAAAGGGTGCTGGATATTATCAAAAGCTCTTTCTTTATCTATTGAGAGAATGATATGGTCTTTGTTTTTTACTTTGTTTATGTGATATATATTTATAGATTTACATATATTAAATCAAGCTTGATACCCTGGGATAAAATCCACTTAGTCATGGTATATAATTCATTTGATGTGTTGCTGGATTCTGTTTGCTAGGATCTTGTTGAATATTTTTGTATGTCCATTAAAGATATTGGTCTATAGTTTTCTTTTCTTGTTAAGTCTTTTCCTGGTTTGGGGATCAGGGTGATATTTGCTTCATAGAGTGTGTTGGTAAGTATTCCTTCTTATTTGATGTTTTGGAAAAGGTTGAGTAATATAGGTACTAGTTCCTCTTTAAAGGTTTGGTAGAATTCTAATGTGAAGCCATCTGGTCCCAGACTCATCTTTTATGGGAGATTCCATATAGTTGATTCTATTTCAGTACTTAATATAGATCTGTTCAGCATTTCCAATTCTTTCTGATTAAGTCTAGGAAGTTGGCATGCTTCCAAGCAGTGGTCAATTTCTTTCAGATTTTCATATTTCTGAGAATAAAGTTTTTTGTAGTATTCATTAAAGATTTTTTAAATTTTGGAGGTGTCTGTTGTTATTTCACCTTTGTCATTTCTGATTGGTGATACTATGGACTTTAATTTTCTATTTTTGGTTAGGTTGGCCAAAGGTTTATCAATTTTGTTGAATTTTTCAAAGAACAACTTTTCAATTCATTGATCTTTTGAATAATTCTTTTGTTTTTGATTTCATTTAATTCTGCTCTAATTTTAGTTATTTCTTTTCTTCTGCTGGGTTGGGGGTTGGAATGTTCTTCCTTTTCCAGTTGCTTCATTAAGTTATTCACTTCCTTTCTTTCTGTTCTCTTGAGGAAGGCTTGTAGTGCTATAAATTTCCCTCTTAGGACTGCCTTTGCAGTATCCCACAGGTTCTGTTCATTCATGCTCAATTCATTATTGTTTTGTTCCAAAAAATTGGCAATTTCCTTTTTAATCTCATCCATGACTCAGCTATTGTTAGGCATAAGGTTATTTAGTTTCCATGTTTTTGTATGAGTACACAGATACCTGTTATTGGTGAGTTCAACTTTTATTACATGATGATCTTAGAAAATACAAGGAATAATTTCTATACTTTTAAATTTGCTGAGGTTAGACTTGTGACCTAAGATGTGATCAATTTGGAGGATGTTCCATGGGCTGATGAGAAGAATGTGCATTTAGTTTTATTAGGATGAAATGTTCTGTAGATATCTGTTAAATTCAATTGTTGTATGATGAAGTTTAAGTCCAAAATTTCTTTGCTTAGTTTCTTATTGAGGATTTATCCAACACTGCCAAAGGTATGTTAAAATCTCCAACTATTATGGTGCTGGAAGATATTAAATTGCTCGTGTCTCTTAGGGTCTCCTTTATAAATTGAGAAGCATTCTGGTTGGGTGCATAAATGTTAATAATTTACATCTCATCTTGTTGACTATTTCCTTTAACAAATATGAAGTGACCATCCTTGTCTTTCCTTACTTTTGTTGGTTTTTGTATCCAGGCACAACCAACCTTGTGCCTCTTAGGTGGAAAGTTTAAGCTGTTCACATTAATGGAGAGTATTGTTAAGCCTGGTAGTATTTGGGGTGTCAAGTTTTTCAAAAGTCCAGTGGACATTCTGAATCTTTTCACCACTGTGAAAATTCAGTTTTGGTCAAGAATTTCAGAGTGAGCTTACTTTGGTGGTAGAGCATTGTCCTGGTCATTATGGAGGATGGGTCTGAGGATATCCTGAAGAGCTGGTTTGGTTATGGCAAATTTCTTCAACATGTGTATATCATTAAAGTATTTAACTTCTCTGTCATAAATGAAGCTCAATTTAGCTAGATACAGGATCCTGAGCTGAAAGTTGTTTTGTTTTAGAAGATTGAAGGCCAGTGACCATCCTCTTCTGGCTTGAAAAGTTTCAGCAGAAAGATCTGCAGTCATTCTAATATTCTTCCCCTTGTAGGTCATGATTTTTGCACATCTGGCTGCTTGCAGGATTTTCTCCTTCATATTAACTTTGGCAAAGTTAATTACAATGTCTCTAGAAGATGCTTTATTTGGGTTGAGTTGTGCTGGATTTCTGAAACTGTCTGCTCTCTGAATTTCAATATCTTTTGCCATGCTTGGAAAGTTCTCCTCAATTATCTCTTGGAGTAGAGTATCTGTGCCTTTCAGACCATCCTCTTCTCTATCAGGGATTCCTATGAGGCAAATGTTTGCTCTTTTGAAGTGGTCCCACAATTCTTTCAGGGAATGATCCATTTTTGCTCTCCACTTCTCTTCCTTTTGAGTATTTGGGAGCATTCAAAAACTTTGTCATCAATGTCAGAGATCCTTTCTTCTGCCTGCTCTGTTCTGTTACTGAGGGATTCTACTGTATTTCTCAGGTCTTTGAGGACTGTAAGTTCTTGCCTCAATGTGTCAAAATCTTTGGTGATTTTGTTTTCTAATTCATTGAATTCTTGAGACAACTTTTGAATTGCTCCTTGAATTTCTAATTCCATCTTTGCCTCCATTCTGTTAATCTTATTTGCAATCCAAATTCTGAATTCAATTTCTGACATCTCAGCCATTTGTTTATGAATGGGATCTTCTGTTGTGTCTCCTTTGTCATTTCTCAGGGGAGTTGATCTACTCTGATTATTCATGTTGCCAGAGATTTTCTGCTGATTCTGCTGCATAATCATTTTTCACCATTTGGCTAGAGAAGCTGGCAAGGTGAAGTTGAATTGAGGGATCCTGGAGTTGTAATTAACCAGCCCTTTACCAAAGAACTGTGACTGGTGATTGCAGCTTTTCCCTTAGAGCTCTACAAAGGGTCCATTCAGAGCTACTGCCTGAAAGTCTGGGCACCTGCTTGGTGTGGTGGGGATAGATAGCACTGATGGTATTCAGCTAGTCTTTGTGCAATCCTAGTGAATCAGTGACTTTGGACTGAAATCTCAGCTGTGGATACATATAAGCAACTAAGACACTCTGCCCCCCCCACAGGTGACAACTAGAAGGGGAGATTCCCACACTCCCACAACACAGCCAGGATACAACTTTGGTGGATTCTTGGGTGATTGACCCAGGTCAAGAGTTCCAAACCAATTGTCCTGGTTGATTCCAACACTGATCAGGTGAGAGAGTTCAATAGGTCTTCAGTATCTAGGCAGCAGGGGTCCACTGGCAGCACACACGGAGCTGCCACCACTGTCAGGGACAGTGCTGCCACTGTTGGGGGTATGAGGTACTGCTGTGTTCAGGTTGCAGGAGCCAGCAGGGAGCTGGAGGGCCTTGCCACTAGCCACAAAGGTCACGGAGCCTGGCAGGAACCAGAGGGTGAAGCAGGTGACCTCCAGCCTCAGCACAGGAGCTGGGCAGGAAGCCAGAGGGCAAGTTGCCAGCTTCCTGGGCCACAGGGGTCACAGGAACCAGTCAGGGGTTGCCAGCCATGGGCTGAGGGGCTCAGGAGCCAGGCAGGAGTCCCCAGCACAGGCCATGGGTCACAGATACTCTTATATTTTCACCAACAATATACTTTGAGTGTTTTCTTTTCTCCCAGTCCTCCCACCCCACTATTTTTTGGCTTTTTAGTGACAGCTATTATAATGAGATGAGATGATACCCTGTTGGGGCTTTGGTTTGCATTTCTGATTAATTTGTGGTGCTGAGTATTTTTTTCATACACATTTTAGGCATTTGTGTGTCTTCTTTTGAGAAATGTCTGTTCAGGCCTATAGTACATTTTTAAAATCAGACTTTTTTTTTGGCCATTGAGTTGTTTGACTTTCTTATATAATCCCTTGTCAGATGAACAGTTTGCAAATAATTTCTTCCATTCTGTAGGTTGTGTCTTCAATTCACTGAGCATTTCCTTTGCTGTACAGAATCTTCTTAGCTTGATATAATACCATTTGTATATTTTTGCTTTTATTGACTGTGTTTTTTATTTCTTGCCTAGAAAATTTTTGCCCATACAAAAGTCCTAAAGCATTTCCCAATGTTTTCTTCTTATATATTCATAGCTTCAAGTATTAAATTTAAGTCTTTAATCTATTTTGAGTTGCATATGGTGAAAGATGGAGATTTATTCATCTGCATATGGTTATCCAGTTTCCCCAGCACTATTTATTAAAGAGACATTGCTTTCTTGTTTTTGCTGTTGATTCATTTATTTTTTCCATATTAGCCACCTATTAGATATATAATTTGCAAATATTGTTTCACATTCCATAGGTTGCCTTTTCGTTTGGTCATTTGTTTCTTTTGCTGTTTTGAAATTTTCGGTCTGATGTAGTCTACTTATTGTTTATTGTGTTTTTTGCTTGTTCTTTGGTTTCATATCCAAAAAATCATGCCAAGACAATGTCAAGAACCTATGTTTTATTCTAGGAGTTTTACAGTTCCAAGTCTTATTTTTAGGTTTTTAATCCACTTTGAATATCTTTTTGTGTATGGTGCAAAATAAGAGTCTAATTTCATTCTTTTGCAAGTATAAATCCAGTTTTCCCAATATCATCTATTGAAGAGAGACTGTCATTTTCCCACTGCATAGTCTTGGAACCTCTGTCTCCGTGCAGACGCTCCTTATTGCCCCTGCTCCTATTTTGTATTCTTCCTTCTTTTCAGACAGTGACCTATAATTCATCAAAATATGCTCAGAAAAGGTAGAATGTCAATTGTACTCCAAGCTTGCTCTAAAGATAACTCTTATGGTTTGTGGTTCTCTCCACTAAATCCTCCTTCTTAGTCTACTATCATAACTCCCATCTATAAGCAAACAAGCCAAAATTGTTGCCTCTATCCCACAACCCATTGTTTCCTATCATGTCTTCCTTTTCCCTACCACCAAGCTCCAGTGGACAATCTCTCACATCGGTCGTTCTTCTCTGTAATGAATTCCAACTATGAACACCCAAAGCTTCTCCTTGTGTGCTCAGGATTAGCTTCTCTTTATCAGCTCCTGCTGAGGGATTTTCCCCTCCACAAGGCTCTTTTCCATCCTGTCACCCCATGTGTGACTATGTCACCCTCAACCATTAACTGCTTCCTAGGCTTATGAATACACCACTCCAATGTAATACTGGGTAGAGGTTTTTATTTTTGTTTAATCCATCCTTCTAGCTCTTGAAGCAAAGCTTATAGCCCTTGTATACACTCCTCTTGATTGCTTTGGTTACTTTTGCTTCAGTTGTTATTTTGTCCCTGGCACCTTGTGACCTTTTCCATCTGGTTTGGGGCTTCTCTGGTTTTTGTTCCATTTCCTTGGTGAGGGAAGGGCCTCCATGCCAATTGTCTTATTGGCATTAGAAGCCTTTCTTCAGGCTACATAAATAACTACCTGGCATTATGTCCTTTATACTTGCAAATAAACTATAGCCCTGTTCAGATTTTCTTATTTGTATCAAGATATAATAATATTTTAAGAGTTATTATAAGAAGTGTCTATATAATCAAACACTAGCTATGAGTTTCAAAGTTACTGAAATGTTCACAAAATGGTATTGCTTGTTATTATGAATTAAGTGACCTTGATTTACAATGTTTTCAAATCTATCGCAGAACTCATTTTCATGCGACAAAAACAGGGAGATGCTAGTAAGAACAGGCAGGTTCACTACTGATATAATAAATGCTTCAGTTCTGGTGTTTTCTACACAGATATGTCTGAGTAACACAGGAGTTAAAGTCCTGTGCTGCAAATGATTGTCCACATTAAAAAAAAAAAAAAAATACACGTGAAGCCCAGCTACAGTTGTGGTGCTTGTCTATAAATTAGACACAGTTCTGGACTGCTAGAAAACTCACTGAATGATGAGCTTATAGATATCAATTTAGATAGTATTACCAATAGTTTCATGAGTTTTCTTAAAAATTAATAAGATGATTGTGTGTAGTATGTCCTCTGTTTCTTTCTTTTTTTTTTGAGACAGTGCCTCAAGCTGTCCCCCTGGGCAGAGTGCTGTGGCATTACAGCTCACAGCAACCTCCAACTCCTGGGCTCAAGTGAGTCTCCTGCCTCCACCTCCCAAGAAGCTGGGACCACAGGCGCCCGCCACAACGCCCGGCTATTTTTTGGTTGCAGCCATCATTGTTGTTTGGCGGGTCCGGGCTGGGGATTCGAACCTGCCACCTTAGGTGTACGTGGCTGGCGCCTTAGCCGGTTGAGCTATAGGCGCCAAGCCTATGTCCTCTGTTTCTTAGGTGTGCTGGGGAAAGGAAGATTCTAAATGATTTAGTCTCATGTCTCACCATTTACTTTTATAGGAAAATGTGAACCCCAATTTTGTAGTTCCATTTATTCTGCAATTATGAAAAGATTTTTACTCTTTATTTCATTTTATAAGGAAAAATAGTCTATTCTATTACTGTCAATAAAGTTCCATGTAGAAGCACTTTCAGTGGAAAAATAAGACAAAAACAATTTTTTTAGATATTCATTTTATATATTGAGTGACATTTTACACAAAACTTTGTATTGTCAGTTCTCACATTTAAAATCATATATATCTAGAAATAACAAATTTAATATAGTATTAATTATATTTTTGACTAATTTCTTTAAATTGGATTGAACATACCCACCTGCCCAGTATTGTATAGTGATGTAGCTGTTAAACATAATTATATGATATATTTTAGGTAGTATTTTAAAGTTTTGGTTTAATTATTGGGACTAAATACTTTAATTAAGGTTACCACTTTCCACACCGTAATAACATTTAAAATTGTGGTCCTTAAGACACTTAAGGTAGAGTATATTAAAACAAACTACAAAGTAAGTTCAAATTCTCATCAATTTAAGGAGAGACAATTGATTTTTATTAATTAGATCTCTAGCTATTGAAATAAGAGTTCACTTTGACTGTCTACAATTGGAAAGAAACAAAGTGTTTTCAACAAAGCAAGAAATTTAACCTTTATAAATAAGCAGCCTAGGCCTAGTAAACAGTAAAAATGCTATTCTTGGTGTATTACTCAGAAAAATGCCCCACATAGGAACATTAGCTTCATAGACATCATCCAAGTCATCAAAATTCTATTAAAACATCTCTATATTACCTACTTGAAATTAAAATAACAAAAGGAGAGCAAAAAATTTGTAAAATTAGAGAGATACATTGGTGACTATTTTAGAAACAGCCACTGTCAGCAATTCTGCTTCTATATTTTCATAATAAGGATGTAATGGCATAAGTTTCTGTACAGGAGACAGAGTACATGTTGATGAACTCTATTTGTACCATCCTGCAACTGAGAAGAGCAATTTTCCAACGGATCACAGAAAACACATAAACTAGCTAAATCACTGAGCCAGAAAATGCACGTGGGAGAAGCGAGTCATTTCACACCGTGAAATGTATTACTTTACACATGCAGAGGATCTGATGCTTACTGAGCGTCTTCATATGCTAGTCATTACATGGGTTACATATCAGTCATTATTAACAATTCCATGAACTAAGCAATAACATTCTTCATTTCATAAAAGAGAAAACCAAGGTTCAGTGAGGGGAAGTGACAGCCAGTGCACAGCAAAGCATGAACTCAAACATAGACTCCCAAACCCACACACCCACCCCAGGACTCAACACGTACAAGCTCTTTTCCGTCCTGCTTCAGTTTCTTTTTCTATCAATGCTACTCTTTAATTTGCTTGATCTTTCTTCTTATAGACCCATATGAAAATAATATATATATTTTTTGAAAACACTGTAAAAATAACTAGATTCAATAAATCCATGAAAATGACTTTTCCCTCCTCTGGAATAAAGCTATTTGTCAAAACTCATCACAAATAGATAACAAAAAACCTTTTACTGCTCCACATTTTCACCTTCACTGTCTGCTCCCTTGTTTCTACTGAATCATTTTTTCATAGTGGCTGTACATGTTGATGGTTATTCCTCTTTATGACTCATAGTGAGATAATTCATCCTATTATATGAAATTTTAGAGAAAGAGAAATTTTACTTACCCCAAAGTTTTGACCCCAAAACTTGTGCATAAACATTGAGTCTATGTACAGTGAAAAGTGTAAAATCTGATTTCTAAAGTTAGTTAGCACAGCTGCTTCTGCCATTTTTTGCAGACTACTGCACAGGAACATCACCCAATTATCTATTACTATTAGCTTCTGGGTTGCTACTCTGTTTATTTAATATCCCCCACAACTCGATTTGGCATTTATCCATATCCTATATTAAATGTTGTTAGTTTAAACACCTATATTTTCTATTTTACCATAACACCAGTTTTCATGAACCCCCGTTGCTAAGTGGGGAACTAGTTCTTACTGATCATATGACATGCACACAAAACCAAACAGCCACTTTTTTCATGATATCGGGTCACTAAATGGCATTTCCAAAAGTGGGAAAGGCCAATCTAAATAGCACAAAAGTTTAGATTGGTTCTCATATCTCTTATAAAAAACAGATTAATGCCAATCATCAAAGAAGAGACACAAACTCTGTTTGGCTTTGCAGAATTGTTTCTAATTTATTCTGTTCATAATGAGATTAGACATACATTGTATCTATCTATCTACCTATGCATAATTTAAACTCTTTCTGTTTGGGGAAACCACTTTCATCAATGTAATAAAAATTTGTGTGTTATTTTGCATCCTCAGGTTTTTTTATTATTTTTGTCTCTCTCCTATTACCCAGTTCATATTCACTGTGATCTTTAAGCTCTATACATAATAATTTTTTATCTATTCAGCATGGTCATCACCCCTATATCTTATACCTGTGATTTTCTCTGTGGGGGTCACATGCTTGCTGTGACTAAACTTTGCCAGGTAACTAAAGTTTTCTCTCAGATCTGAGTCCATGTTTCCACAATCTATTACCTTCAGTCAAGCCAAAGCATCAGTAAGGCCAGTTAAAACATTATAGGTAAACAAAGCTTACAAGTGCCCTGTCCAATAGTTCATTACTTTCCAGAAATACAAAATATTTTAAATGATGGCATAATTAGGAGTATGGAACACTGGGTCCATTTTATAAGGTGTGCATATCTTCTATGTAAGATTAAGTAGACTTTTCCCATATTTTCAGGCAGCATTCACTAGGCTTTTGATTGTTGGCATTAGGCTTTTGAATAATTGTTGGCATTTGCTTGCTACAGTCACAACTTCCCCCAGACCAATATTGTGGAGATTCTATAACATGGCTAGCTAGGTGCGGCCTGGGGAGCTCACCAGTGTGGTGCAAGGATTACAAGAAGGAAACAGATTTTCCCAGGCTTCTAAAATTGCAACCACAGCACCATCCTCAGAGGCAATATGGGTGGGATGACATTCCACCTTCCATGCTTGTATTCCACAGGCTAGCAAATATGACTAGCTTCTTGTTCCCTAAGTGCCTTTCATATTAATTTTAAGCTGATTCATTTGTTGGGTAACGTTTGGGTGAAGAAAGGAGGATCAACAAGAGGACTCTGGGCAGTGAGACTAAATACAAGGTCTGACAATAAAGTTTGCAAACTTGCCTCCGTTTCACTTGCTTTGGCAGCACTGGACAGACAATGTGGTAAGCTTTCATAATTTAGTGAAATCAGTGTCTCACAGATGTTTTTGTGCAGAAGCATGGTGGTCTCTTGCTGAATGGTGTTCGTTATTGTTGTGTTTTTGTGTGCTATACAACAACAGTCCTGATACCATTCTGGAAAAAGAGTTCCAAAATTGCTTAGAAGGATGGACTAGGCACTGGTATCAGCATATAGCTTCCAAAGGGGAGTACTTTGAAAGTGGCCATAGTGATATTTAGCAATGAGGTATGTAGTACTTTTTCTAGGATAAGTTTGTGAACTTAATGGTCATCCCTCATAGTTCTGCCTATTATTTACTGGAACACTTCATACCACCTTACTTTCTCTGCCTTCTGCTTATGGACAGGCTAAATGAAAAGCAGATCCAGCCAGAGAAACAAGCCTGGCTTCAGAGGGATTTAGGCATACAATGATTTGTCAAACCAAGTAATATAATTAGTCATTCAATTTATTAGTCAGCCAATCTACCCATTAGCCAAATTCAGACAAGTGTGGTTAGACTATATATAAGGAAACATTGACCAAACTGAAAGAAACACCTATAGAAATATTTGAGGATTAATCAGAATAAAATGGGTGAAGATGAGTAGTTAGAAATAGAGCTCATATTTATTAAATTACTTCATTTAATTCTTAAAATTATATTTTAAATTATGCTTAATACTCTAATCTATACCTATAATAAATGTTTTCTGAAATATCAGGTAATGCTTACAATAAAATTGGAAAATTTACTTCTTCATTTATAGAATTAAAAATTGCTTCTTCCTCACAACTTATTTTAAATTTTTCATAAAAATAATGGATCAAAAACAGCCTTTGAGACAAATTTTTTCACATAGAACACTTAGAGAATTTGAATTAGAAAACTGTGGGTCATAACTAGAAGAAGTAAGTTCAAGAGATCTATTGCACGACATAGTAACTACAGCTAATAATAATGTATTGTTTGTTAAAATTTGCTAAGTAACTATATTTTAAGTGTTCTCCACCAAAAACTATGATGTAATACATATGCTAATTACTTCAATGTAGCCATTACACAAGATACTGTTTACATATTTCAAAACAACATGTTGTTTTGAAAAAATAAACTTTTATTTGTACATTTAGAAATAAAGAGAAAAAAGAAAATTATTATTGCTCCTTTCCCGGAAAAAAAATTAGGTAAGAAATGTGCATATATACTCAAAAGTATTAACAATGTCAAGGCATTCATGGGCCTGTACACATCTCTTTACCTACTTCAATGCCTGGCACATATACTTATATACCCAAATCTCCAAAGACTGCAGCCTTCTTTTTTCCTGAGCCCTTAACCATAACCTAATGCTTGATATCTAATTTTTCATCTTTCTCCATTAATTTATTGAACATAATCTTCCCCTTTCAACCAGAAGATAATCTCTTCAGAGAAATGTGTCTTTTATTCCAGCTAGGACATAAAATAATCACATGGCTATTGGTAGAAAATAAACACAAGTATGTGAAAGCCTTGATTA
>NW_003852400.1:63733-66159 GCF_000181295.1 Otolemur garnettii
ATCCATACCACCCTAAGGATTTATAATCTTTTTAAAAATAAACATGGGATCTTGCTATGTTACCCAGAATCGTCTCAAATTTCTGAGTTCAAATGATGCTTCCATCTCAACCTCCCAAAGTACTGAGAATATAGGTATGAGCCAGTGTATCTACGTTTGATTATTTTTATAAACTCTATACTTCCCCATATTATTTACTCAGTGAAATTATCACATTCTCATTGAGATACCACTGAATCTATAACTAGAAAGGCAATCACAGAATTTATTATTATGAAAATATAGAATGTGCATGTGCAAGAAGTTTGTGTTGACCTCAGAAATACCCAAGGTGGCCTTGAATTGTGACTTCCAGGGAAGCTGTCTAGGAAAATAGGGGAAGAAGGCACAATCTCACAGACATAGGGTACCTGAACAAAGCCTCAGGCTGTAGTATTGTTCACTTGCTGTGATATAATGAGTGACCTGTTTTGAATTTCGAAGTTGCTAACTTTGGAGAGAACTCTCAACACTACACTTAGAAGGAATTCCTGAGCAGACAAGAGGCAAAAGTTCTAGCTGCTGGTTCACCCACCACCTGCCACAGAAAAACCAACCAAAAGAACAAGCAGAAAAGAAGGAGAGGATGGGGGATGGGGGAGGGAAGGATCATGAGTCAAAACAATCTCACACACCATGTAAAGAGCAGGTGGAAACGGTGAAAAATCATGACAACATAGAAACTACAGGAATAATACAAGATTAAAGCCAAAGTTGAAATCTTCAGAACAAATGTTATTCCAAAGGCTTACTCTGATGTGTGCGAAAACCCTAATGATTAATCTTCAGAGGAAACGTCGCATGTTTGCAAAGCCTGCTAATGATTTGAAGTGTTCTCTCACTTACCTAGAGAACCTAGCGAAGCAATCAGAAGTTTGAGGAGTGGCTCTGCCCCACCAGGCTGAGGATTAGATGTTGTTCAGTCATCCATTACTAGTTAATTTCCTCACTGCCAACATATCCAAGCGGAATCTTACATTCATGGGGAAGAAAGTGAAATACAGGATCTAAAATAGACATTTCTCAAAAGGGGCAGAAGGACACAGTATGTTTTTTCCGCTTTGTATTTCGTGCCCCTTTTGTAAATGTGCTGATAGCACTAGGTCGTGTAAACTCTGTTACCTGGACACTTGCCTGAGGAGTTTAACATTGCCATCTGGGGAAAATATTTTTGGTCAATTTTCTGTATGATGTCCCTTGAGGACATATGAAGCAATGAAGTGTAAAAAAATAAACGGTTCTGACCTCAATCCAAATATGGCTTCACTAAATAGAATCATTGATTTAGAAGAAAACCCGGCCTTAATAACTACACCACATTTAATTCAAGATCTGTAGACTAAAAACTATTCATCCCTCTGCAAAGCTTCACTGTGTCCAATAGTTCCCCCCACCCCAAAACAATTATTTTCTTTAGGTCATGTACTCTGAGATTTCTCCAAATAAAAACTGAGCATCGATGAATTATGCAAGTTCTTTCTTCCAAAATATTCACATCTTGCCTTTGTTTAAATAACACTAGCTTTCATGTTTTGCCTACAGAAATTAACAAATGATACAAGCTGACATCAAGTTCAGTATAGTCTCTGCTCCTAAACTTGCCATTTTCACACTGGCTTTCCCACAAGGCAAAAACCACCCAAATATCAGAGAAATCACTATCAGCTCACATTGCTTCCTGAAGTGTTCATTCAGTCACATAATAAATCACTTTTATTCCTGCAGCTACTATTTCTTGCTGTCTTCCTTTCATTTGCTCTCAGCTTGAATGAGAAATTTATTTTCGACAGTTTGTGGTTATATGAAGTTAGTCACATTGTAAAATACTGCAATCTTTTTTATAGACAGTTACTTAGCACTTCCTTTTCCATCAAAATATAGACTAAATCTTTACAAAATTTACGTTAAATTTCTTTCATTGTGGTGAACATCATTCAAATGCAATGAACATAGGTGATCCAAACAGCCAAGAGGCATCTTCATACAACAGAGGAACAGGGATTTAGACCTTTGTTTTTGCATGTAAGTTAAAAAAGCCTTATTCGAAAGCCTTATTCAAACTCTGTCTTGTCTCTCTAGAAAAACTCTCTAAAAGTTAAAAGCCTTACTCAAACTTTGTCTTGTCTCTCTAGAAAAACCTTGTCTTTTCCCAACTTTATTCTATTAACCTATAATGTGACTAAAAGAGCCTTAGTATTTCCCTAGGCTTGACTAAACTTTAGATAGGCTTCCTCCAGGCCATAGACACTAGCCTCCTTCTTTTTCTTAAGGCAAAGACAGCCTTCACTCTGTTGCCCTGGCTAGAGTACAGCCTAGGTCACAGAAACCTCACACTCCAGGGATCAAAAAAATCTTCCTGCCTCAGCCTCCTGAGTAGCTAAGACTAC
>NW_003852400.1:66298-70046 GCF_000181295.1 Otolemur garnettii
CTTTTTCTCTTTTTTTTTTTTTGAGACAGTCTCACTATTTTGCCCTCAGTAGAGTGCTATGGCATCACAGCTCAGAGCAACCTCAAACTCTTATGCATAAGCAATTCTCTTGTCTCAGCCTCCAGAGTAGCTGGGACTAAAGCCACCTGCCACAACGCCTGGCTATTTTTTATTGCAGTGTCCTTGTTGTTGAGCTGGCCCAGGCCAGGTTAGAACCCACCAGCCTCGGTGTATCTGACTGGTGCCATAACCACTGTGCTACCGGCGAGCCCTGCCCTCTCTTTTCTTGAGCATTTATATCAGGAAACATAAATTTTCTTTGTCTGCCCTTTTAAGTTTTAAAAAAAACTTCTTGCCAGCTTTAAAATCCAGAAATGTCTTTCTCAAGGATCTAAGAGCCACATCTCTTTGAAATGCATAAACATCAAAGAGGATAACATCCTGTCTCCCAGTTTCTGTGGGAGCCTGGGTGCCTAACTTTGGTGGATGATTTGGTCCAACTTATAAAACTACCTCCTGTTAGGAAGATTACTTTTCCTTTGGGTAAAGTCAATTAGCAAACACAAATGGCTTAGGGTCCCCTTCTACGTCAACTCTTAAAAACTCTTATACTCCTGTTTTAGTGTAGTTGAGCTCACACTGAATTCTGGCATCTTCACTTACAAGAGCCTTGAACAAAGCTTTACTGGTTTAACTGTGTCTGGTGCAGGTTTTGCTTTGACCAGCGTTTATGGATATGCTGCAATTCAGTGTCCTCAGTACACTCAAGGTTTTTGTAGGCCAATCTCCTTGTAGATGTTTAGGTATAAAAAAAGAAAACATTAAAACCAGACTTAAGGCTACTATAAGACAGCAGAACAAATATAAAATCAAACAGGATAATAATAGAACTATCAAAATGTTTATGAAGAAGCTCAGGAACAAAAAGTAATGATTTATTTCCTATATCTTTCTATAAAAGCCTCAAGCCAGATTAAAATCAATAAAATAATAAAACGGAGGTAAAAATTAAGACAGAAGACTAATACAAATATGGATCCCAGAAGAGACAACACAAGTACTTGATCAAGTTTCATATTTCGGGTCTGAACCTCCTGATGAGAGAGACCAAAGAATCAATTCCTCAGGACAGCTTTTCTTAACTAACTTCTAAAAGATTGTTAGCACGTAGAATTTTATTTAAAAGACACTGACAAATGTAATAGAGGATATTTTCAACATTATTGATATATTTGCACTTATAACACATGCTGTAACATATTCTAAATGGCTATTTCCTATAATGATCACTGGTAAAGGCCAGAGACCTGGTTCTGGAATATAATTTAGGGAAGATCATTGTAGAAGGAATATAATGACATCTCAGTATGTCAGCTCTACTTGTGAGACTGTAGTTGAGAATTAAGTTTAAAGCACCTTGATAGGTGAAATATTCTGTTTTCCTCCTGTTATACTTTGGAAACAAGTAACCCAGTGGCAGAGTTGGTTTTCTATTATGACTTTAAGAAAGCTAAGAAACGCCTGAGACAAAATGAAAGTTCACCCCCCTTTGTGCAGATGTAGAGCCAGAGGCATCACTGCTGTGTTGTGCAACTGTTAGAGGCATAGTTACTTAGAAGACAGTGAGATTCGAGTGCCCTGTCATTGTGTAACTTATGGCGGTGCTCAGGGCCAGGGAACAAAAGTCAGGACTTTACACAGGAAGCTACTTCAGATGACTTACAATCCTAAGGCCCAATGAATACATGTAATAAATATTTTTCACCAGAAAAAAATTTATGACTGGTAGTAGTAGTTACCATCCCGAGTCCAGAAAGAGTTCAGTAATGATTCCAAAGTGATTTGATTCTGGAAACATGACATTGAGATGTTAATAAAGAGGGACTCTAGAATTCTTTGTTGACAGTTATTTTTTTCTCTTCTCTATTATGTTAGCTATGAAAATTCTCTTGAAAGGTTGTCTCTGTTTACCACTTTAATAATAGGGGCAATAACAATATTCATACAGGAAGAATAACAAGAGAAATAGCATTATTGGTGCTTGTTATTAGCCATACACTGTTCTAAGAGATTTGGCTATATTGACTCATTTAAGCCTCAAAAATAACTCAATAAAATGAGTACTATTATTTTCCCCTCAATTTATAGGGGAAAACTGAAGCACACTATGGTCATTTGTCCCAGGTCATGCAAATACAGGTGGAACCAAGATTTATACTCTGCTATTCTGACTCCAGAGCCCACTTTTTGAACAGAGACAGACAATTGCTCATCAAATATTGTACATGCTTCCCTGTAGTCCCCAGACCATTTTGCTGAGAAAATGAGAATGGAGCAAAGAGACTTTCTCACCAATTAGCTAGGAATATAAATAACACAGATTACTTCCAGGAGGAGAAAATTAGAATCTGATGGGTTGCCTCCATTTTTATCTTCCTTTCTTATAGTGACTTGAAAGCCACCTGTAGGGAATCAGTGCCACAAGATGCAGGAGGTCAGGATCCCAGAGTCACCAGATGAAGGAGAGCACCTACAAAAATCTATGAAAGACTTTGCATAAGTGAGGGCTCAACTTGTGATCTTAACTTTGGAGGTTGTTATCTTACATAGGCTCTGCTACTTTCACTAACACAGTGCTCATCAGCACGACCCTTTGGGTTCTCATTTGCAGCTCTATACCCACTCACTCACTCCCTAGCTCATAGCATTCACTATCTTGATTCCAAACTTGCCAAGAAAAATCTGATATTCCCATACTGAACTACCATTTGAGGATAGAAATTAAGCATTTTTAAAACTCATCTCTATTAAACCTTTTCATCCAAAAGATATTTACATGTATCCTTCTATATAATCTACTGAATTGTTGAGTGACTATAATCACTTCATTACTAAAACTGAAAAATGGGTGATTCTCTTGCCTCAGCCTCCCAAGTAGCTGGTCTTTCTGTTTTTGGCTGGGGCCAGGTTTTGAACCCACCACCTCCAGCATATGGGGCTTGCGCCCTGCTCCTTGAGCCAAAACATATTAGCAAGAAAAGAACCATCTCAGAGTAGGCAAGGGACTTGAAGAGAAACTTCTCTGAAGAAGACAGGAACATGACCTACAGACATATGAAAAAATGCTCATCATCATTAGTCATCAGAGAAATGCAAATGAAAACTACTTTGAGATATCATCTAACTCCAGTAAGATTAGCCCATATCACAAAATTCCAAAACCAGAGATGCTGGCGTGGATGTGGAGAACAGGGAACACTTCTACACTGCTGGTAGGATTGCACACTAATACGTTCCTTTTGGAAAAACATCTGGAGAACACTTAAAGAACTAAAAATAGACCTGCCATTTGATCCTACAATTCCTCTACTAGGTATGTATCCAGAAGACCAAAAGCCACATTACAACCAAGATATTTGTACCAGAATGTTTATTGCAGCCCAATTCATAATTGCTAGGTCATGGAAGAAGCTCAAGTGCCCATCGACCCACAAATGGATCAATAAATTGTGGTATATGTACACCATGGAATATTATGCAGCCTAAAAGAAAGATGGAGACTTTACCTCCTTCATATTTACATGGATAGAGCTAGAGAATGTTCTTAGCAAAGTATCTCAAGAATGGAAGCAAAAGTATCCAATGTACTCAGCCCTACTATGAAACTAATTTATAGCTTTCATATGACAGCTATAACCCAATTATAGCCCAAGCATATGGGGAAAGGGGGGGCAGGTGGAGGGAGGGT
>NW_003852400.1:70252-79673 GCF_000181295.1 Otolemur garnettii
GCTCTTCTTTCTTACTGCCCATAAGTTTTGAGAAGTCTATGAGCTCCACAAAAGTTGTTTAATTCTTAGTGTTGAAGTAAATAAAGTGATATCCAAGCTACCCAACTGGAATTAAATCAGACCTTTAAAAAAAGTAAATTAAGATGAGGTGGCTCTGTACAAAGGGAACTCAACTTCTGCATCCTTCTGTATTGTAGACCTTACAGACTCAATGACCATCCTGAAGAAAACATCCAGAATGCTAGATTAAGGATCTTTTAAAATATTTCTTAATTATTCACTTAGCTGGCACAAAGAAGTCAAATATTGAATAAAAATAGGAGCTTGGAAGATCAGTTAAGTTTTTGAGGGTTTTTGCTGAATTTCTGAAGACTCTTGATGCATGTCTCTTACCTATATGAGACTCAAAGTAGATGAGAGAAAATAAAGAATAAATTTATCCAAGCCAGACCTAACAAATTTCTTGAACTGGGTCCTTGGTAATAGTTTGGATTGCTCTTCAATGGTATTTGGTACCCCACTGATGTCAGGCTTAGCCAAGTGATTTCCTTTGGCCAACAGGACGTTAGAAGATGTAATGAAAGCAAAGGTTTGACTGGTGTTTGCATGGTGGGACATTCCCTCCTTGCTTCCTCCACAGCCCTGAGAAGAACAACCCTTGGGGCTTTCTAGTACCAGGGAATAAGAGACCTGGATCACCCAACCACCATCACATCTGCAGAGGGAGAAGAGAAAACAAGTGAGTGTTATTTCCAGCGACTGAGTTTTGGGGTAATTTGTCATATAGTGGGTAATTGCATTACTGTGACAATAATTGATTGGTACATATCCCTTGGGCTACATACTCTGTGTAAAGGAGAATGAAAAATTCTCTATTGAGAAGGGGACTATCAGAAAAAATATCAGCCTCAAACCTTAAACCGGATAGAGGGAAAAAATAATTTCCCCTGAGTATTTGTCACTATAAGTCAACCTCACACAACTGTGGCGTGTGACTTCATTGTGCCTGTGCTATTTGCCTTACTTTTCCTGGGTTCTCTTGTAGCTCTTTTAATACTTTGCAGCTAGCTCCATCAATTGCATCACTGGATATGGGTTTTATTTTCCTGACTGGATCCTGACTAATACAGACTTGAGGAAAGTAATCTACAGCCTCTCCCAAAGAGATAAAAGAAAAGGAAACTATGGGAAAGGGACCAAAAAGAGCAAAGATAAAGTGAAAATCTATGACAAATATCAATCAACATTTAAGAAGGATGTACGAGATTAGAGAATCATAATAAACCATATAAGACAAACGGCTCAGAATATTTTTAATTTGTTGAATCCTATCTATTCTCAGACTCAGAAAATCCAATGACTCCCAACTAGAATAAATACTAATGAGAATTTTGAAAATCTACACCTAAGAACATCATAGGGAAGCTGAAAAAATCATAAAACAATTTTCAAGGAAATCAGAAAGAAAAGACAGTAACCCCATAAAGGAGTCACAATTAGCAATGGTAACGGACTGATCAGTAAGTAGGAAAAGTGGAGCAAAAAGGCAGGGAAGCAACATCAAATAGGCTGAGAGGAGAACAAGTCCTGGCATAAAATCCTATAGATGCAGCACAACGATCTTTCAAGAATGAGGGTGAAATAAAGATGTTTTCAGACAGAGAGAAAGAACCTAAAGCCATCCGCTTCCAGGAAAGCCTCACTAACAGAAGTTCTAAACATAGAATGTACTTAAGGTGGAAGGAACATGCTAGAAAGGTGCAGGAAAAGCAAAAGATGAATAGTGAGAATGGCAACTGGGTAGACAAATATTAAGCAAAGAATGACTTACAAGGGCTTCTTCTCAAGTGTTTAAAACATGTCTGGCAGGCCTAAAGCAAAGTCCCAGGACTTCTGGGGGCCAGGCAATTTAAGTCAGCTGCTTACTAGACCACCTTAACAAACAAAAGAGTAATTAGAATACGAAGTGTTATTACCACTAATGCCACTTACTGTCAGTATTACAAAAATTCACTTAGGTAAGGTGTCTCATGACTGTAATCCCAGTACTTTTAGAAACTGAGGTGGGGGAATCACTTGAGCCCAAAAGTTCAAGACCACCTTGGGCAATGTAGCAGGACCCTGTCTTTATTTAAAAAAAAAAAAAAAAATGAAAATTAGCCAGATGTGGTAATGTACACCTATAGTCCTAGCTATTTAGGAGGTTGAGGCAGGAGAACTATTTGAGCCCAGGAGTTTGAGGCTACATGAGCTGTGTTCATGCCACTGCACTCCAGCTTGGGTGAAACAATGAGATGCTGTTTCTAAAAGAGAGAGAGAGAGAAAAACAATTATTTATGCATTTCTGCAGTGTCAAAACAAATATTGCAATGAGCAATGTTAAACAGAAAAAGAGAACTTTATCCAAGGCAATAGAAGAAATAGTTCTGAGCAAAGTCTGAGTTCAATTCCATTGAAACAAAAGCCTAGAGCAGTGGTTCTCAATCTTCCTAATGCCGCAACCCTTTAATACAGTTCCTCATGTTGTGATGATCCCCAATCATGAAATTATTTTCGTTGCTACTTCATAAACGTAATTTTGCTACTGTTATGAATCATAATAAAAGTATCTGATATGCAGGATGTATTTTCATTGTTACAAAGGGGTCACAACCTACAGGTTGAGAACTGCTGGCCTAAAGAGTTTTTAATACCTAAGTTGTTGGAGACAGGAGGTTACAGTTATCTGTATTTGCTGATGCCCTTTACTCAGTGGAAAAGCAGACTATCTCATGTCTCTGTGACAGGTGCTTTTACCACTTGGAGCAAGGTGCTCCTGGAGTTAGGCCCCTACCTTCCCAAAGAGACTGGGAGATAGGGGTGTTATCTTTCCTTGCTGGGTACATTTAGAAGGGCTCCTAGGTCCTTAAGAAAGATATACCAGGGTCTTAAAACTGGCAAGAAACTTTCAAAAAGATTCATAATTCAAAAGAGTAGAGAAAACATTTACAAAATCACAAGTTGTCTAAAGTAAATGCCCTAAGAAAAGGGCATCGAGGGCCCAGAGTCAGGAAGATGTCTGTGTAAAGTTTAATCAAGCTGGAGGAAAGTTCAGGCTATTATGGTCAGTAGGTGTTACAAACTGAATTGTGTGCTCTCCACCCAAGCATATATAGTGAAGCCCTAACCCCTAGTGAGAGTATTTGTAGAGTAGGCCTTTAAAAGAGGTAATTGAGATTGAATATAGCCCTAAGAGTGAGCCCCTAATCCAGCAGGATTGAACTCCTCATAATAAGAAGAAGAGATACCAGAGCTCTTTCTGTCTTCATGCATTCATGGAGAGAAGGCCAAGGTCACGTGAGCACACAGTGAGAAGGCACATCTGCAAGTCAGGAAGAGAGGCCTCACCAGACCCCACCCTGCTGACATCTTGATCTTGGCCTTCTAGCCTCCAGAACATGAGGAAATAATGCCTGTGGCATTTTCTTTTGGCAACCTGAGAAGACTAAAACACAGTAGATATGCATGAATAAATGAATATTGCCACCCATTATCAGGAATCCACCTTAAGACAATTGTAGTGAAGTTTAATTAAAATATCAGAATTAGGCTGACAAATTTGGCATCCATCTGGTATACTGATGTAATTTTGGGTGATTCAATTAGTATAGTTTATAGAACTTAATTCATTAAGAAATGGCACTAGTTTTTATAATTTAATACTGCAAATTAAATGTGGCAAATTTGGTGATTAGTAAAAACACAGCATTATAAATCAGAAGGCTTGGAAATTCATGATTAAGCTCAGTAATTGGAAAACTGTCCTAAGAGCTATGACTACCAAAACAACAAGATTTACTCCCTCATTTATAAAAGAGAACTGTAAATGAAGCCATGGTTTAGAGATAGGTACTTTTGATCTGAGGGAATGCAGCTTATAAATCCATCCTTACGCCAGTTCTTTGTTTTAAATCTTAGCAGGCTCCATTTGTGCTGCCACATAGCATGTTTTATCATTATCTGTTTCCATGTTATGTAGTATCCTTTTAAATTTTTAATGTGAATTCATATTCATGAACTTATAACTGATCTATGATGTTTCTGATATGTAGGGGAAATTGCCAAATGAAACACTGACAATTTGTTATTGCCTTCTAACTCTGTCTCGTACTTGACTCGCCAATAGCCTTCAGAATCCCTAGATGTGAATTTGATGTATCTTTTTTTATTTTATTAACTCATTCAACCACTATTCAGTTGACCATCTACCAGACAATGTCTCAGTGGATGGGGCAGGGGCATTGAGTTGGACATACTCCCATCCCTCTGTGACCTTAATCATTTAGTAGGAGAATCACATTTGAAATAAAAAATACAAGAAGAAGGGGTAGTCGAATCAAATTGGGTGTGAGGGGGAGTGATGTGTTCTTGATAAGAGGATGCACCAGCTAAATATTAAATAATGAGAAGATATTTACCAGGGATAAGACACATAAGAGCAATCCAGACTGAATCAGGAAGAACAACAGCCTGGAGGTAAGATAAATATATATTCAGAAAATGTTTAAGCTAATTTGAACAACTGAGACACATAATTCATTAGTTTATAGAGATTCTAAAATGAGACATTTGATTTTATGTCTCCCTAAGTCCTTGTCAGATACATTTGCATATCTGCCTAAATATATATCAACACTAGGCAAACAACTCCAAGAACATTTTTATCAAGAATATTTGTTTTACTCGAGGGAACCTCACCTAATGTGCATGATGCAATGGTACATTTCAAAACTATTAAGAAATGAGTATAATTGTGATGGATGTGTTACTTGGTTCAATGTAAACATTTCACACTGTATATCGAAGCAGTACCCTGAATCCCATAAATGCATCATTGTACAAAGTTATGATTTAATTAAAAAAAAAGAATATTTGTTTTACCTACCAACTAATTTATGTATCAGGATCTAAAGAAATAATGTAAAATAATGTCAGAAAGGAGACTGGTGTATCTATAATTGGGAGATTTTTGATCCCTAAACTATTTATAATACTATAAACTACTTTATATATTAATGTTTCTCTCTCAATTATAAACACAAAATATTTTCATCATAAAGTTTTGGAAATATAAAAAAATGAAGATGAGTATCTGCAATCTATAATCTAAGATTTTGTTGAGAATTTTTGCATCAATATACATTAGTGAATTTGGTCGATAGTTCTCCTTTTTAGTTAGGTCCTTTCCTGGTTTTGGAATCAAGGTGATGTTTTCTTCATAAAACATGTTGGGGAAGGTTCCTTCTTTCTCAATGTTTTGGAATAGGTTTTGCAGTATAGGTACAAGCTCATCTTTGAAGGTGTGATAGAATTCTGACGTGAAGCCATCTGGTCCTGGGCTTTTGTTGTTGTTGTTGTTGGAAGCTTTTTTATTGTTTCTGCAATCTCAGTGCTTGATATTGATCTGTTCAAGGGTTCTATTTTTTCCTGTTTAAGTCTAGGAAAATGGTGTGATTCCAGGTATTTGGTCCATTTCCATGACATTGTCAAATTTCTGGGCATAAAGTTTTGGTAGTAGTTGGAAGTAGTCTATAGTATCAGTTGTTACTTCCCCCCTTTTATTTTTGATTGAGGTTATTAGAGATTTTACTACTCATTAAAAAATTGTACATGACAATCAAGTGGACTTCATCCAAGGGATGCAAGGTTGGTTTAACATACACAAATTCATAAATGTAATACCCTATATCAATAAAAGCAAAAACAAAGACAATATAATCCTTTTAATAGATGCAGAAAAAGCATTTGACAAAATTCAGCATCCTTTTCTAACAAAAATACTTAAGAAAATAGGCATAGGTGGCACATTTTTTTAATTATGTTAAGACATCTATATTGCACATTTCTTAAGCTGATTGACGCCATCTACAACAAACCCACAGCTAATATCATACTGAATAATGTAAAACTGAAAGCTTTTCCATCTAGAACTGGAACCAGACAAGGATGTCCACTGTTTCCACTATTATTCAACATAGTTCTGGAATTTTAGCCAATGCAATCAGGCAAGAGAAGGATAAAAGGGCATCCTAATGGGAGCAGAGGAGGTCAAACATTCCCTCTTTGCTGACAGTATGATCTTATACTTAGAAAACCCCAGAGACTCAACCACAAAACTCCTGGATGTCAGCAGGAAATACAGTAATGTCTCAGGATATAAAAGCAATGTCCACAAATCAGTAGCCTTTGTATATGCCAATAACAGCCACGTTGAGAAGAAAATCAAGGACAAAATTCCTTTCACAGTAGCTTCAAAGAAAATGAAATACTTAGGAATATACCTAACAAGGAGGTGAAAGATCCTTTCAAAGAGAATTGTGAAATCCTAAGAAAAGAAATTGCAGAAGACACTAACAAATGAAAGACTCTACCATGCTCTTGGCTGGGAAGAATCATCATTATCAAAATGTCTCTTCTACCCAAAGCAATCTACAGATTCAAAGCAATCCCAGTTAAAATGCCAACATCATATTTTGAAGAACTGGAAAAAAAATAGAATTTCACTTTGTATGGAACCAGAAAATAAAATGTATAGCTAAAGCTATTCTTAGTAATAAAAACAAAGTCAGAGGCATCACCCTACCAGACTTCAGGTTATGTTACAAGCCACAGTAATCAAAACAGCAGGTATTGGAACAAAAATAGAGACATAGATATATGGAACAGAATAGAAAATGAAAAGATGAAACCAGTCTCTACTTACCATCTGATCTTTGATAAACAAAAAAAAAAAAAAAAGCTTGCAGTGGGGAACAGAATCCCTATGCAATAAATGGTGATGTGAGAACTGGATAACCACATGTAAAAGACTGAAACTCAACCTACACCTTTTACCCCTTACAAAAATTGAGTCAAGATGGATAAGAGACTTAAATCTAAGACATAAAACAATCAAAATCCTCAAAGAACGTGTGGGGATGACTCTTGATGATGCTGGACTGGAGAAAGATTTTGTGACAAAGACTTCATTGATCACAGAACAACAACAAAAATTAACAAAAGGGACATAATTAGACTGAAAAGCTTCTGCAGAGCTAAGGACACACAGTAAGTAAAGCAAAAAGACAACATTCAATATGGGAAAATATATTTGCAAGATATGAATCTGACAAAGTGTTGATAAAAGAATCTACAGAGAACTCTACTTAGCAGAAAAAGAGTAAACAATCTCATCTACCTCTGGGCAAGAGATATGAACATAAACTTCTCTGACAAAGACAGATGAATGAATGGCTAACAAACATATGAAAAATGCTGATCATCAAAGAAATGCATTTCAAAACCACCCTGAGATATCACCTAACCCCAGTGAGAATAGCCCACATCACAAAGTCTCAAAGCTATGGATGCTGACCTGGATGTGGAGAGAAATGAATGCTTTTACACTGCTGATGAGACTGCAAACTAATACAACCTTTTTTGAAGGAAGTATGGAAAATGCTCACAGAACTCAAATGAGACATCCCATTTGATCCTGCAATGCCATTACTAGGCATCTACCCAGAAGAAAAAAAAATCCTTTTATCATAAAGGCATTTGCACTAGACAGTTTCTCGCAGCTGAATTTGCAATCACCAAAACGAGGAAACAACCTTAGTGCCCACCAACCCAGGAATGGATTAACAAGCTGTGGTAAATGTATACCATGGAATACTAGTCAGCCATTAAAAAAGATGGAGATAGCTACCCTTTGCCATGGTTCACACCTGTAATCCTAGCACTCTGGGAGGCCAAGGTGAGTGGATTGCCTGAGCTCACAGGTTCAAGACCAGCCTGAACCAGAGTGAGACCTCATCTCAAAAAATAGCTGGCCATTGTGGCAGGAGCCTATAGTCTTACCTACTCAGGAGTCTGAGACAAGAGAATCACTTGAGTCCAAGAGTTTGAGGTTGCTGTGAGCTACAATGCCAAGGCACTCTACCAAGGGTGACAAAATGAGACTCAGTCTCAAAATAAATAAATAAATAAATAAAGATAGAGCCTTTATATCTTTTGTATTAACCTGGATGCAGGTGGAAAACATTCTCCTTAGTAAAGCATCACCACCAGAATGGAGAAGGAAGAATCCAACGTACTCGACTCTAATATGAAGCCAGTAGATGAGCTAATGAAGGAGTGGGGTAGGGGAATGAGAGAGCAGGTAGAGGGGAGGAAGAAGGGGAATGAGGGGGGTCACGATGCATGGTACACCTCTTGGGAGTGGGACACAATTACAAGAGGGACTTTATCTAACAACCATAATCAGTGTAACCTAATTCTTTGTACCATCAATGAATCCCAAACAATAAAAAAAAAAAAAATGAAGATGAAGATGAGCAATATATTAATCAATGTTGACACAGGTACATATGATGAACCCAACAGATACAATTTCTATATTCACTTAAATTAATATTTCTGTTTTATAAAAGGTAAGATCAAATTGCCCACTGGAAATGTTACATCCATTTCAATTCCCACCAGCAACACATACTTGTAAAACAAACAAACAAAACAAATTTAATGTAAAGATGACACATTGTTTTAACTAGCATGTCTTTGATCACATAGAATTGGACTTTTTAACCTATGGTTATTGAACTTTTCTTAATTTTTTCAAATACTTCATATCCTTTTCCCTTCTTTCTAGCATGTCTTTTTTTTAATGATTTATAAGAACTGTTTATCAATCCATAAAGTTTAGTCTTTACTTTTAATTTACTTTGCTAATTTTCCCTAATTTATTTTATATTTTTAATTTTACCTATAATTTTTTAGCAAAGTTCTTGATTTTTGTTTGTCAGCTCTACCAATCTATTTTCATAATGTCTTTTTTTAGTGCCATGCCCTTCTCAAATATAAGTTCAGATAACATATTCAATTATATTGTTTTCTAGTTCTTTGATTTCAATCTTATATCTAAATATTTAATTTATTTTGCCATAGCATATAAGGCAAAAACACATTAAACCTTTCCGATGAATGAATTATTAGATTATCATTACTGAGTAGTCTTTATTTTCCCAAATATTGGAAATATTACCTTTATTATATATGCCTTTGGTTTTTCCCCACAGGGCCTATTCTTCATTTTCACTGGATTTATCTTTCTATTATTATACTAGGTCCCATAATTACTTTAACCATTATAATTTAATAATATTCAGATCTGGTGGTTCAAATGATAACATATATTTATATTCTTATATTAGACTTTTAATTATTTTGTGCAATTGTAATATTTCCTTTATATGTGCACCAGCTCATTACTGTTTAAACATTTGCATCAATATTCTGTGAGTGGTAGTGCCAAAGAAGATGAAATATTTAGGAGTCTACCTAACAAAGGATGTGAAAGATCTCTATAAAGAGAACTATGAAACTCTAAGGAAAGAAATAGCTG
>NW_003852400.1:81336-88881 GCF_000181295.1 Otolemur garnettii
AAAAAAAATATTCTGTGAGTGAAAAAATAAGACAGATAACTAAAAGATGCAAATATCAAAAAAAATCTATTTATTTTGGTTACTTGTATGTTTCAAAGGCAAATAACATAGAAGTCTGAATTATGTCAATTATATTACCCTCTCAGAGTAGTTGATGTATGTCAATAAAATGGTGGAAGCATTAATAACTGAAGTGAGGTATTAAAAATATTAGAATATAAAATTCTAATTAAATTTTGCTCATTCTGTCAAATATTTTCATTATTTAAGCAGCTGATAAAGCAAAGAGTAGAAGATGGGTAGTACTCCTAGAATTTAAGTGAAAATTTTAAGCATTAGGTATTTTACCATCAGGGTTCTTTTTCAAAGATATTAAATTAACTCCACTAATTATTTGAGTTCAGAGTCTATTAATACATTAGCAGCAAGCCAAAACAATTAAAGTTACTTGATCATTTCTAATAAAATAGATTTGCAAAGGAGTTACAGAAGGTTCCATTTATCTGGTAAAAATGATGATACACATAGAGATGCTTGCCAAGAAGTAGCTGCAATTAAGTGCATTCTATTATTCAATTCAATGATAATTTTAGTAATTGTAGGCAATCCATAAATACCATACCTTGGCCATTCATACTCGTAGTCTATTATGCTACGGCCTTGTAAAGACATCGCTGAGTGGTTTGTCTTGTACTAAAATCATGGAACTATTTGGATAACAAACAAATGAACTAATTATGCAGCCCCAACTTCATGTTAAGACATCATTCATCTCAATTATAGTTTTGAAAAAATAACGTATATTTTAGATATTTTAAATTTTCTAACTCATAAAACAAATTAAGATATGTATTTGTGTAACAAATTATAATTGATTCCTTTCTTTTCTTAGTGATTGGGCAGTAGTGAGTCTCAAGATGGTTTGTACTTTCTGAAGAGTTTATTAAAGCAGCCAGGAGAATCATCTATGGACAGAATACTCCATCATTCTCTATTTCAAAGATTTTCAACTAAAAATAACCGAAGGACAAGGTGAAAGGGAAATACAATAGTGGTAGCTTCCTTTTTTCTTTTCTTGATTGGGTAGTTTAGGGATTCCTCTCATCTTCAGGGAGGTAAATACTCCCTTTATTAAGGTTATCTCTAGTCATAACTAGTAATAAAAGGGGAGAAGAGGATAATCTTTCCCTCACACACTCTTGCTCCTCAGGTAGCATATTTTTCATATCATTCTTTTGGATTTATTAAAGAATATTGTCCTCAGAGTACAGCAGACTTACAAACTTTTAAAATAATACCATTCTCCAGTTTTATCTTAGAAATGAGCTTATTTTCTCAAATAGACTACAAATAAGTTCTAAACATTTAATAGTTTCAATTTCCAACCTATCTGTTCCAATTACTTGAGCTCTATATTAAACAGAAAGAGGTACATAGCCATATGGAAGTAAATAAGTTGGCAGATTTTCAGGCAAATTTTTAATGGGAAAAATTAACATTGCACTAGTTATTCTGCTAAAGAACTGATTTAACTTTTTAAGAAAAAATAATCATGCCAAATAAATTCAATTCTTAAAAGATAAAAACTAACATTTTTGTTCACCAGAAAAAGATTTTAAAACTAAGCAGGTGAATAACTAACCTAAATTTCAGTTTTCAGAAAGTGAATGAGAATGTAGCTATCAACATACCAGGAAAAGGATTTAGGGAAGCTCTAGGGATCCAATTAGTTTGTTACCTCCAACTAGGTTTTCCCTGTTGGGAGATTTATAAAAACCAACAGGTGATATGTTCTTATACAAACAGCTGTAGGTGTGTGTATTTGTGCGTCTGTGTCTGTACATACAAGGCCAGGCCAGGCCAGGCCAGGCCAGGCCCCCTGCTCTTGCTATTTATGTTTAAATTTGAAATGTGGAAAGTGATTGTCAAATTCCATCACTTCCCTTTTTGTTGGCCTCTTTCAGTTTTAAGACTGAAAGCAAATGAAAGCTAACACTGCTTTCTCTAAAATCATTACACTCAGAATGATGATCATAGGGAACAATCAAGTTCAACCACTATACCTGAAAAATACATACTTCTGTATTGGTTTTCAGTGGGCATAGAATTCAGTTCACTTGAAAAATGGCAAATATTTGTAAGAGTAAAAGAGGACTAGAAAAGGCATAGTTCAAAAGCATGATACTGTACCTTGCATGTCAAGTTTGGCGTAACAGTGCAAAATTGTTCCTGTCCCCAGTCATTGACCTTACGCCTAAAAATTACTTTTTTTGAGGTGAAAGATCATTCAATCTCTTATGCACCAGAGTTCCCACACAAAAAAGTTATTCTTGTGAAAGCAACTATTATGTTATTTTGTTTCATCAGTTGCAATTAGAGAAGTATCAAAGCTCTATGAAAGGAGAAAAATAGGTTTTTCTCCAAAAAATAGGTTTTTGGTTACTCAGTTGCCCTTATTTCTGATACAAAGGGAGAGCACTTCACATGAGATTTCATCAAGAAAAGAAAAGAAAAGAGGGCCCTATACTCATTACCTGTATCCTTCTACGGTGCTTCTAGCACCGTAGAAGGACAACCCAAGACCATACTAGAAACACTTGTTAGAAAAAAAATCTTGGTACAGAAATAAAGAACCTGATTATATGTCCCACTTAGGGAACATTGTTCCCTCCTGACGACTAATCAAGAAATAAAGTAGTTTAGGACGTGTGTTTCATGATGTTTCTTAATCAAGAAATAAAGTATTTTACTGTGTTTCATGATTAGAAACAAATTACATATTAAAGGTCATATTTATGTATTACAGATTTAATTTATACATTATAAATAGTATGCATATTAAAATTAGCCCTATGTAATTTTTTGGTCAGTTTTCAAAAACAAATACAGACATTGAAAAGCTTTGCCTTTGCTAAATATGGGCTATGATCATGCAACATCCTAAGAGCTATGAAAAGCATATAATCCACTCCGAAGACTTAGGCTATTATTGCTGCACATTTTAGCTTGAGCTCTCTAGAAAATGGAGCCCGAGGCAAGGATTAAAGTGCTGATGCTTTACTTGAGAGGTGTGAAACAAGGGCATCAAGAATGAGAAACAGGAAAGTGAGGAGAAAATGGATATAAACTCATGTGAAGTGAGGCTTCATATGCTGCTGCAACAGTGGAAGGGAAGATTAGCATAACTAGGTCCATTTTACTTTTAATCCCCTGGAATAATATCCTTCAAGTTAAAAGCTTCTGCTTACCTTTGTACATAGCCTAGAAAAAAAGGTGACAACTGTATTTTCCAAAACCAATTCTGTACAGCATAAAAAAGGTATGCACATGACTTTCATCCTCCAAAGTTAACTGACCAGGAACAAAGAAGCTTTATAATGTCTTCAGACTCTCACTGATGCTCAGATCCTCAGATGTGTGTGGTCCCTGGTTATTCTTAAAGCCCAAACCTCTCTTGCCCTTCCTGTAAGATAAAAAGGAGCCTAAAGTGTATACTAACTTAATATACTTCTTTGGAACTTTAGTCTGCCATCTTCTCAGTTTGCTGACTTTCCAAATAAACTCACCTTCCTTCCCCCAACATCTTGGTTCTAGATTTATTGGCAGTCTGTCCTGCAGTGAGGGGTATGAACAGAACCAGAGAGTGCAGCAGGCTCACCAGGTTGGGCTACTAAGGGCATAGGTCTTCTCTGACCAAGATGCAAAGAGAAATTGTGCCTGAAAGGAGTTGGTCCAAGGGGTAAAGAAGAAGGAATTTATTTACCTGACTCCCATGTCTCTAGGTAAAGATTTGTTTTCTAGTCATCTCCTCTTGGAGAGTTAACTTCCATGTTCTCAGCTATATAAAAAGGTATTCAACACCATTAGTCATCAGGAAAATGTGAATCAAAACCACCAAGACATGCCACCTCAAACCCGTGAGGATGGCTAATCCCCCAGAAGTGGGGGATTATACAGAAGACCTGGGGCGGGTCCTTTTAACTCCTGCCTAAGTCTAAGGATAGTAAATGGTGGCAAGGGTGTGGAGAAAAAGGAGCCCTTGTACGTCATTGGTAGAAATGTAGATTGGTACAATATTATAGAAGATAGTACAGAGACTTATAAAGAAATTAAAAATAGAATTGCCATATAACCCACAATTCCTCTACTGGGTACATGTATAACCAAAGGAAATGAAATCACCATCTTGTAAAGAAATCTGCACTCACCCATTCTTTGCAGCCTTATTCAAATAGCTAAGATATAGAAACAGCAGACAAAGGGATAACGGTGGAATGTTATTCAGCCAGAAGAGAAGGAGATCTTGCCATTTGCCACAACATGAATGAGGCTAGAAGACATTTTGCGGAGAGAAATAAGCCAGACAGAAAAGAACAAGTCTAGCGAGGAAATGTGCAGGATGAGGACTACAGGTAAGAAAGTTAGACTTTATATTGACAAATAAAGAATGTGATAATTTAAAAAAAAGAAGAAGAAGAATTCTAGGTCAAAGTTGGTCCTTTTTACCATCTGCTGTCCTTATTTAAAATGTTAACACGTGGGGCCCATTACAGTTCTACTGAATCATACTCATGTGGCATATAGTCTAGAATTCTTTATGTTTAGTTAAAAAAAAAAAAGTGATTCCAAAATAAACATTATTAAACATCAACTTAAAATCATTTCGGGGGAAAAATTTCTCTTTGGTGCCTGTAAATGCCTTTGAAATTAAAAAAAAAAAAAAACCACCCAGTCCTTTAAGGCTCCTTTCTAATAGTAAAGGTACCAGGCTTCAAGCAGAGATTTCCATCACTGACCTAAGGAGACAGAAGCACTCCTGTGCTGTTAATTAGCAACCAAGACCTATGATCTCCCCACCAATAAAAGCTCCTAAGTAGCTCTAACTTGATCTCTCAGCACTAATAACTTAATTGGAAACATAAAAGACCACGCTAATGGAACATTAGGAAAAAATCTTATTCAAGCATTAGTCACCAAGTAGAGCTGCTAATTTGCTCAATGTTCCCCCTGCACCAAAATCATAGTTCTCATTTGGAGGTCCACCCAGTTTAAGTAGCTACTGACAGATATTTACAATTTGTCCTTTGTTCAAAGGGTCTTTGAACTCAGATGTTTACAAATGTTGTGGTAGTCCCTGACAAAGAGAAGATTTTATGCATGGAGTGGGATACTCACTAAATTTGTACTTTGTATTGCTATATATGAAAATGGAAGTTTAGCCACTGCAAAATAATACAACAGATGTTATACTCAAATCCAGACTCCGCTGGCATAAGGAATATATGAATACTATCCATAAACCAAAGATGGGGGATTATACAGAAGACCTGGGGCGGGGTCCTTTTAACTCCTGCCTAAGAGATTCACAGGACAGTTGACTATAACAGAATTTGAAGGTACTGAGAAATATTAAAGGCTTGAGAAACTATCCTAAATAGAGTCACTTGCTAGGGTCAAAAGGACTTTAGGCAACAGGTTCTCATAGGTGAAGGAGGGGAGGGCTTCTAAAGTAACTTTGAAAGAGGAGTCCACTTTAATCTCTCGAATCTCAGAGAGTGTGGCATCAGCTAACGGCAGTGTCGGCCAGTTAAGAAATCTCCTGTCTTCTTTCTTCTGCCACCTCCTATACTCCTACTACAAAGTAGTCAGAAACTCAGCCAGACCAAGGGAAGGGGATGGAGATGAAAAACAGAAGCGCTGGCAGGGCACCAACCACATCATTTCCCAAATGTAGGATTACTGTCTGCTGCAGGCTCAAGTTAGCAACAGGTCGAAATCTCAGCTGTCTGTGTAGAGTTGTGATTAGCACATGCAACTGAATATTTTAATTACTAACTAGGGCTGTTTTTGAACTTAGAGCAGCTATAATCAGAAGAAAAATGCACTCACCCCAGCTTTCAATAGGGGCAAGAGAAGAACTAGCCCAATAGAACAGATTTAAAGAAGCAGTGAACAGCAGAATTAAAACTGTTTTATAATTACATCTCAAGAGTCATTTTGGTTCAATATAATGATTCCTTTAACTCTATGCTTAATACATTAAATCCACATATCTAAAAAGCAAAACTTGAAAATCAATTTTTGTGGGCATTTAGTTATTGACTATAAATTGATTAAATTCTTTTAAATAATTTAATCTGCATTTAGTTATTTGTGTGACTGATGCTTTCCAATATTTTAAATACCCCAAACAGCAAAAAAAAAACAAAACGAAAAACCCCACAGATACATAATTCAATGATTTCATAACTGATCAATACCACAAAATATACTGATGACAAAAGTGCCAATACCTGGGTGGCATCTGTGGCTCAAAGAGTAGGGCGCCAGCCCCATATACTGGAGGTGGTGGGTTCAAATCCGGCCCTGGTTAAAAACTACCAAAAAAAAAAAAGTGCCAATACCCTGAATAAAACTTTACTTCTATTTCTTTTTTTGAGACAAAGTCATACATGGTCATCCAAGTAAAAGTACAGCGGTGTCATCATAGCCAACTACAACCTCAAACTCCGAGGCTCAAGTGATCTTCCTGCCTGAACCTCGGAGTAGCTGGCAAATTGAAACTTTAATTTTTATTTTTACATCTTTCCAGGGGTCTAATTTTTCTAATACCTTTGTAAACTTTCTGTAGCTTTATCAGAACCAATGTTTACCTTTCTAGGAATTGTTTCTTTGCAATTTTTCCAAATATACTAGAAAAAAAATATATTATCTTTAAATACCAGAAACCAGACACTTGAAGAATGAGACTTGATAGCTTGGTCCAAAGTGAAGCAAACCTCACCCCCACATTAGGCCAAGTGCCCTTTTCCATCAAACTCTCACTAGCTCCATCCTGAACTGAACCTGCCTTCGGTGTAAACTTTAATTTTTGAAGACTATCTTTCCTGAAGTTTCCCATAGCTACAGCTATCTATGTCATTGCCTTGACATTTAATACATGGAAGTACTTTGTTTCAATTAAAATATATGTATTTCTTATTAGCTTATAAAATTCATAGGGGTTTATTTATAATGAGTAGATGTTTCATCTACAAGGTAAGGGACTGAATCTCTCTTCTTTTCCTCTTAAGAACATCTGGTACACTTAAAATTTCGGAACACTCTGTTTTGCCACAGTTACATACAACATGTATGTACATACAATACATACAATATGTATACCTGTATGCCATAGCTATAATCAACTACAATAACCTTGTAAGTCATTATTATTTAAGACCATAATGCTGGTGAGTTCTTTAATAATTAGACTCTCCCTCCTTTTCTGGTCTTTTCTATGATAAGGAAAAGATTTCTCTCATTACACAGAAATTCTGTGTCACCTTCATTCATTCAAGTATATTAGTTCCTCCCTTTTCCTTACACAAATAAGTATACATGTTAAGCACATGGAAACGTGCTAAACAAAGAGAGTAAAACATATGTCAACAGTCTGCTCCCTTTTTCAATCAATAAGAATCCTGTTAAAATCATTTTTTGTTGTGTTACATGTACCTCATTGCAAACCTTGTGTTTTCTCTTTTGAGTGTTACTGTGAACTTA
>NW_003852400.1:89964-94906 GCF_000181295.1 Otolemur garnettii
TATAATACAAACTACAAATATGTGCAGTGTAATTATAAATATATAAAGCATACATCAATTCTAAATATATACATATTGATATATTTTTAATATTTATATGCACTGTATATAAAACCCTCAGTTGTGATAAACAAAAAAATCTCTACCCCATTGATTTCTGTGTTTACTACTGTTTTTATCATCTTGATTTTGCATTTACTCACTCCTTTCCCTTTCTATTCCATATGCCCCCTGACAATACGTAACAGTCATTTTTTTTTAAAACTATGGTCCAAAATTCTTCCAATATCTATATGTGATCACTTTAAACTTGGGTCCAAAATTCTTCCAATATCTATATGTGATCGCTAGAAAGTCTTTATAAACTACTTCTTCAGCCCTAGTTAACTCTGTTCTCCAGGTCACAAAACATATCTTGGTCTCGAACATGCAAAGACACCCACACAAGCCTTGCCAAATGATGGCTGTGATGTCACAGGAATGCTCCTTCTCACTTCTCCGCACCTCATCACCCTCATCAGAGCCTTTACAGCCTCAATTGCCTTGGGATGATACTTAGGGAAGGTGGGAAATTCTTATTTGGTAGAAATAAAGGAGCATCCACGTTGATAAATAAGTCTTACTCATCATCCAAGAATTCTGTGCCCCACCGGGAGACAGAGCGTCTTAACCGCAGTTGCAGCTTAGTCTTTCCCCTTCCTGACAGCACACAGGCAGCACTCACTCTTTCTGCACCACAGAACCATGTCCTCTCGGCAACTTTTATAGCCTGGCTTAGGTATGGTCACAAGTGGATCAGAAATACCTAAGAATCCATCCACGCTACATATCTCAAATGAAAAATGCATATCTAGGAATCTTCAGCAATAAACCCATGGGATATAAAAAAAGCTTTCCCAAAAGAAATATAGAAAATTAAAAAGAAGGAAAGGCAAATAAAACTTTATAAAAGTGACTACATGGCAGTGAAGTACATATTAAAAGTATAAAAATGTCAAGATCTAACTGAATGACAGTCAGCTGTTACAAGAAACTAAAAAAGGTATTAAGCCTTCCAAGGGACAAATTCAGAAAGGGACATAGGTTGCCTCCAGTTTGCTTAGTTTATCAAAAGATGGGAAAAACTCTTCAAACATCACTCTTCTTATTGGCCCAGAAAAAGGTTTGGACTAAATCAGTGATGTCCAAGCTGTGCTCCAAGCAGCCCTAAAATCTTTGTGGTGACACACAGATGGGGATGACGGGCAGGCAGGGCATCACATTCGTGAGCGAGGGCAGCTCTAGCCAATATTTTTACGTACTGGGATTCACAGAAAATTTCTATCAAAATAAAGATATGTTACATGTCTATATTAGGTTTCTAGGCTGGCATAACAAATTATTACAAATGTATTGGCCTAAAACAACAGAAATTTTTCCTATAATTATTACAGAGGCCAAAAGTCCAAATCAAAGGTGTCAATCGGGTGATGCTCCCCTCAGCAGTTTGAGGGCAGATTCTGTTTCTTGCCTCTTTCAGCTTCAGGCTCTTGGCATGCCTGGGCTGTGACTCTCAGTCTAATCTCTGCTCAGCCTTCAGATGGCCTTCTGCTTTTTGTGTGTCTTCTACACTTCTCTCATGACAACACTCGTCACTAGATTGAGGGTCCTCCAAATCCAGGACGATTACATCTGGATATGTTAATTTCATCTATAGTTTTTCCAAAGAAGGTCACATTCACAGGTCCTAGGTGGACATATCTTTTAGGAAGCCACCATACAACTTACTAGAGTGTTTAAAAGAATTTAACTTAATGCTCTGTTAATGTCTGAACCTCAGGAAGTTATAATCTTTTTGCTGGTGGAGGGTCCTGCCTCAAGGTTGATGGCTTTCGACTGATCATGTTGGGTCGGTCTGGACACTCCCTGGTACCCTGGTTCCCAGTATCAAGAATGAATACAGGTACTGAGTCGAGTAGATGGTGGGGTAATCACAGATATAGAATGGGCCCACACAAAAGAAAGAATGGAAGAACTAAGTTATACAAAGTGAAAATATATTCCAGAGAGAGAGGAACCAGTCAGTCTCCATGAGTGAAGAAAGACCTGGCGTCTGAGTACACACTGCCTTTTATAATCTCACTAGTTTGTCCCACTTTTCTCATGGCTAGATTGGTTGTCATTTCCCACTTTTGGGGTGGTTGACAGGTTGAAATTACATAATAGATTATATAACAGGTTATATAACAGGGTGGTTGTATAACATTTTCCCTGGCTATGCATGCCCCTTCTCCAGAATGCTTTATGAAAGCTCCACCCCTGCTATGGCAATGAGCCTCAGGTCAGTTGAAGGTCACTAGGAGCTCCTTACTGTGTATGTTTCCACCAAAGAACAGTTTCTAGCCGCAATTTGATTCCTAGTGACAGTTCAGTTACTGTTCTCCACCCTTAGCCACTTCCTCCCACCTCTGTTTATCCTTTTTCAGACCTAACAATCAGAATGGTGCTTTCTGCAGTTTAAGGTGGCCTTTTCAATTTCTTAAAATAAGACAACAATGAATTTTTTTACATCAATGGATTCTAACTTTCTTTGTTTTTCTTTTTTTGCAGTTTTTGGCTGGGGCTGAGTTTGAAACCGCCACCTCCAGTATATGGGGCCAGCACCCTACTCCTTTGAGCCACAGAAGTCACCCAGATTCTAACTTTCATGGAAGATTTCTCTGTAGCATGAAAGGTGTGATAGCATTTTACCCTCACCAGAACTTCTTTCCAAATTGAAGTCAACCCTCTAAACCCTCTGTTTTATCAACTAAGTTTATATAATATTCTAAACTCATCATCGTTATTTCAACAATGTTCATAGCATCTTCACCAGAAGTGGATTCCATCTCAAGTAATCACTTTCTTTGCCCATCAATAAGTAGTAACCTCTCATCCAATTCAGTTTGATCATGACATTTCAATAATTCAATCATCTCTTCAGGTTCCACTTTCTAATTTTTTTGCTATTTTCATCCCATCTTCAATTATTCCTCCAAGTAATATATGAGGGTTAGAATCAATGTCTTCCAAGCTTGTTCAGGTTAATGTTTTGACTCCCTGCCATGAACCACAAATGTTCTTAAAAACATCTAGAATGGTGAATCTGTACTGGAAGGTTTTCAATTCAGTTTGCCCAAATCAGAAGAATCACTATCTATGGCAGCTATTGCCTTACACAAAATGTATTCCTCAAATAATAAGGCTTGAAAGTCAAAAGCACTCTTTTTGAGTAATTTGGGGCTACAGAATGGATGTTGTATCTGCAGGCATGAAAACAACATCAACCTCCTTGTAAATCTCCATCAGAGCTCTTGGGTGACTTTGAATATTGACAAGAGCAGTAATATTTTGAAAGGAATCCCTTTTTCTGAGCAATGGGTCTATACAATGGGCTTAAAATATTCAGTAAACTACGTTATAAACAGATGTGCTGTCATCTAGGCTTCGTTATTCCATTTATAGAACATAAGCAGAGTAGATTTAGCATAATTCTTAAAGGCCCTAGGATTTTCAGAATGATAAATGAGCACTGACTTCAACTTAAAGTCACCAGCTGCATTAGCCCCTAAGAAGAAAGTTGCCTGTTCTTTGAAACTTTGAGGCCAGGCACTGACTTTTCATCTCTAGCTATGAAAGTTCTTCTTCCAATATGAGGCTGTCTTACCCACATTGAAAAACTATTGGTAGTGTAGACACATTCATCAATGATCTTAGCCAGATCTTCTGGATAACTTGCTGTAGCTTCTACATCAGCACTTGCTGTTTCACCTTTTATGTTTTTAGAGGTGGCATTTTTCCTTAAACTCTATGAACCAACCTCTGTTAGCTTCACACTTTTCTTCTACAGCTTCCTCACCTCACTCAGCTTTCAGAGAATCAAAGAGAGGGCCTTGCCCTGGATTAGGTCTTGGCTTAAGGGAATGTTGTGACTGATACAAACTTCTGGCCAAATTGCTAAAACTTCCTTCTTATCAACAATAAAGCTGTTTTCCTTTCTTATCATTCATGTGTTCATTGAAATAGCACTTTTAATTTCCTTCACAAATTTTTCCTTTGCATTCACAAACTACACAGCTGGTGCAAGAAGCCTAGTCTTTAGCCTATCTTAACTTTCTATATGCCTTCCTCACAAAGTTTATTTCTAGATTTAAAAATGAGAGAGGTATGACTTTTCACTTGAATACTTAGAAGCCATTGAATAGTTATTAATTGACCTAATTTCAATATTGCTGTGTCTCAAGGAATCAGAAGGCCTGATGAGAGGGAGATGGTCCAAACACACACATGTATTGATGAAAAGAGCCTAGTTTGTGGCACCTCCTGAGAATTATAATGCTAACATCAAAGATTACTGATTATTGACCACAGGTCACTATAAAAGATAGAATAATAATGAAAAATGTTGAAGTATTGCAAGAATTACCAAAATTACAGAGACACAAAGTGAACATACACTGTTGGATAAAAGAGGCACCAGCAGACTTGCTCAATGCAGGGTTGCCATAAACCTTTAATTTGTAGAAAACATAATATCTACAAAACAATAAAATGAGGTGTGTTTTTATAAGTGCTAACAATGCTCTTTTTGTTGTTGTTGTTGTTGGGGATTCATTGAGGGTACAAGAAACCAGGTTATACCGATTGCATTTGTTAGGTAAAGTCCCTCTTACAATTATATCTTGCTTGCAAAAGGTGTGGCACACACCAAAACCCCATGCCCCCTCCTTCCCTCTCTCTGCTTTCCCATTTCCCCACCCCCACCATTTCATTAATTGTCATTAATTGTCCTCATATCAAAATTGAGTACATAGGATTCATGCATCTCCATTCTTGTAATGCTTTACTAAGAATAATGTACTTCACTTCCATCCAGGTTAATACAAAGGCTGTAAAGTCTCCATTTTTCTTAATGGCTGAATAG
>NW_003852400.1:95428-98237 GCF_000181295.1 Otolemur garnettii
TGAGTTCTCTATAGATCCTGGTTATCAAGCTTTTGCCTGATTCAAAATATGCAAATATCCTTTCCCATTGTGCAGGTTGTCTATTTGCTTTGGTTGTTGTCTCCTTAGCTGTACAGAAGCTTTTCGGTTCAATTAAGTCCCATTTGTTTATTTTTGTTGTTCTTGCCACAGCAGTCTTCTTCATGAAGTCTTTTCCCAGGCTGATATCTTCCAAGGTTTTTCCTATGCTTTCTTTGAGAATTTTTATTGTTTCATGCCTTAAATTTACATCCTTTATCCATCTTGAATCAATTTTTGTGAGTGGAGAAAGGTGTGGGTCCAGTTTCAGTCTTTAACATGTGGATATCCAGTTCTCTCAACATATTGAATAAGGAGTCTTTCCCCCATTGTATGTTCTTGTTTGGTTTATCAAAGACTAGGTGGTTGTAAGTTGTTAGTTTGATTTCCTAGTTTTCTATTCAATACTAAATGTCTATCTCTCTATTTTTGTGCCAGTACCATGCTGTCTTGACCACTATGGCTTTGTAGTACAGCCTAAAATCTGGTATGGTGATGCCCCCAGCTTTAATTTTGTTACTAAGAACTGCCTTAGCTATATGGGGTTTTTTCTGGTTCCATACAAAATGCAGAATCATTTTTTCCAAATCTTGAAAGAATAATGTTGGCATTTTAATAGGGATGGCATTGAATCTGTAGATTGCTTTGGGAAGTATAGACATTTTAATAATGTTGATTCTTCCCAGCCATGAGCATGTTATGTTCTTCCATTTTAATATCCTCTATTTCCTTTCTTAGCGTTTCATAATTTTCTTTATAGCAGTCCTTCACCTCTTTTGTTAGGTATATTCCTAGGTATTTCATTTCCTTTGAAGCTATGGTGAAGGGAATTATGTCCTTAATTAGCCTCTCATCTTAACTGTTATGGCCATATACAAAGGCTATTGGCTTGTGGACAATGATTTTATATCCTGAGACATTCCTATATTTTTTCATGACATCCAAAAGTCTTATGGTTGAGTCTTTGGGGTTCTCTAAGTATAAGATCATATCATCAGGAAAGAGAGAGAGTTTGACCTCTCTGCTCCCATTTGGATGCCCTTTATTTCCTTGTCTTGCCTAATTGTATTGGCTAGAACTTCCAGCACTATGTTGAATAGTAATGGTGATGGGACAACGTTCTTTGGTTCCAGTTCTAAGAGGAAAAGCTTTCAGTCTTACTTTATTCAGTAAAATATTAGCTGTGGGTTTGTTATAGATAGCTTTGATCAGTTTAAGAAATGTGCAACCTATGCTTATGCTCTTCAGTGTGCTAATTAGAAAAAGATGCTGGATTTTATCAAATGCTTTTTCTGCAGCTATTGAGAGGATCATATGGTCTTTTGCTTTTGCTTCTGTTGTTATGGCAAATAACATTTATGACTTGCATATGTTAAACCAGCCTTGCATCCCTGGAATGAAACCTACTTGATGATGATGTATGACATTTTTGATGATAAGCTACAATCTATTGGCTAGCATTTGGTTGAGAATTTTTGCATCTATATTCATTAGTGAAATTGGTCTGAAATTCTCCTTTTTAGTTGGATCTTTTTCTGCTTTTGGTATCAGGGTGATGTATAGGCAGAAGGCCTATATGCCTCTGGCTAAAAAAGGATGTTTGAGAGAAAGCAGTGAAAAGACTTTGTGCAGGCATTCTTGTGAGAAGTGGAGGCAGAATCCCACATGGCCAGGTTGGTTGTGGGCCTAAAAACCACCTGACCTAATGTCGGCCTGGTTGGTTGTGGGCATAAAATGCCACTGACTTACGGCCCACATGGGAGCGGGGGTTTGCACACAATTTTCTGTATGCCCTAGAAGTTTCTTAACTATGCCTTGTTTCAAGGATTGAAGTAACTGCCTCCAAATAGCAAGGTCAGTAGAATAGACTTTCAAATCGTCTCTTTCCTCCATAGGCTCAGGCTTATCAGCTAAGAACAAAAGAAGTAATGGCTAACAACATGTTCTCCATTAAGTTATGTTAAACTGGGTTATGTTGAAAAGGATTATGCTTAAAGGTGTATGTTGGGTAGATTATCAGATTACTAGGAAGGAGCTACTTACAAGATGGGTAGTCACAAGGTGTTTAAATGGATTAATGAAGTCACTGATGTCCAATGCACATGTGCAGAGGGAAGTCATTGACGTCCAGTGTGCATGTGCAGATGGATTGTCATGAATATTAATGAGGTCCCTGCTGTATAGTGCGCATGCACAAGACTGATTATATAAACCAACAGTAAATAAAGAAAGCTCGCCATTTTGCCTGAGTGAGCAGATGGTCATCTTTATTTAAAACACAATTTCAGTAAGTGTGCTTATTCTTCACGACATTGCTTTTCCATGAGACCCTAACTGCAACACCCTTATGGCAACAGTGATGTTTGTTTCATAGAACTGTTGGTGAAGATTTCTTCCTCTTCAGTTTTTTGGAATAATTTCTGCAGTACGGGAATAAGCTCTTCTTTGAAGGTTTGATAGATTCTGCTGTGAAGCCATCTGGACCAGGGCAATTTTTTTTGTTGGAAGATTTTTTATTGTTTCTTTGATCTCAGAGCTTGAAATTGGTCTGTTCAGGAGCTCTGTTTCTTCCTCACTAAGTCTAGGGCAAGAATCCTCAAACTACAGCCTGCAAGCCACATACAGCCCACCAAGGACATTTATCTGGCCCACTGGGTGTTTTTGCCACTGCTGCCGGTCCTGCTTAGCAGCTGACTTGTCCCGGGGCCCACAGTCCAGACCTCCAATGGTCTGAGGGACAGTGAACTGGCCC
>NW_003852400.1:99316-104145 GCF_000181295.1 Otolemur garnettii
TCTTTTCTTCTGAATTCCATTTGCCTGAAAAATTGTCTTCCAACCTTTAACTAGGAGTTTTAATTTGTCTTTTGAAGCTAGGTGTGTTTCCTGCAGACAGCAAATGGATGGCTTGTGTTTTTTAATCCAGTCAGCCAATCTATGCCTCTTCAGTGGGGAATTCAAGCAATTAACATTTATTGAGATAATTGATAAGTGTGGTGGTGTTCTATTCATTTTATTTTGTGAGAATCCATTACTTAGTTTCATCTTTTGCATCATTGTGGAAATTAGTTTCTGTCCTTTAATTTCTGAGTTCTTACTTTGCTGTTGATCCATTATGATGGACAGTATGTAGAACAGGTTGAAGTATTTTCTATAGAACTGGTCTTGTTGTTGTGCATTTCCTCAATGTTTGCATATCAGTAAATGATTTGATTTCTCTGTCAATTTTAAAGCTTAGCTTAGCAGGATATAGAATTCTGGGCTGGAAATTGTTCTGTTATGTAGACTAAATGTAGATTATCATTTTCTCCTGGTTTAAAAAGTTTCATTATAGAAATCTGCAGTCACCCTGATGGATTTGCCCCTGTAGGTCAACTGGTGCTTACTCCTGGCAGATTGAAGAATCTTTTCTTTTGTTTTGACTTTGGACAGGTTCATCACAATGTGTCTTGGAGAAGCTCTATTAGAGTTGAGGCAACTTGGGGTCCGATATCCCTCTGAAAGTAGTGTGTCAGAATCTTTGGTGATATTTGGAAATTTTTCACTTATAATATTCTCTAGTATGACTTCCATTCCCCCTGGGGCATTCTTCTTCTCCTTCTGGGATACCACACTGCTCTTTTTAATGTTATATCTTTAATCACCTTTCTCACTTCTTCAGTTCTAATTATTTTATCCTAGTTCTATACTTATCAGTTTAGTAATTTTCATTTTGCAAAGAAAACAATAATTTTCTTTAGGTTTTCAAATACGTTCTATGCTTTATTCCTTTTACTTTACAACTTATCAAAGAAACTTAAGAGTATAGATTTTCTCTCTGAGTTTTGCCTGTGTTCTGTTTGTATATTCATCCTTTCTTATTGTTTTTTTAAGTGACTTGTAATTTCAGTTTTCATGCTGTCTTTGATCCACGGGATAACCATGAATGTAATCTTAATTTTCAAGTAGTGCCTTTAGGGAAGAAGGCAATGGAAGAAAAACACCATTTTATTATCTTATTCCATTTTATTATGGTCAGAAAAAAGTAGTCTATAAAATGTTTTAAATTCTATAAAGGTTTTTTTGAGATCAGTTACATGACCTATTTTTGTAAAGTTTCTGTGGATATAGAAAATAATTTATATTTGCAATTCAAAGGATATATACTTCTGAATATTTCTTTTCATCTTTCTCTGTACATAAGAAAATATATTGATATCATTTTTCAATTCCCTTGATTTCATCTAATTCTCAAAAATGAATACTAAAATTTCCCACTATAATCGTAGTTTATAACTTATCCTGGCATACGTAATAGATATTACTTTTCATATTTAGCTGGGGATTTTTTTGTCTTTGGATTCTTTTGCTGTTTGATGTTTTAGTATCTTCATATACTGTTCATTTTGTCTTTTTATAATTATAAAATGTTGTCCCATACCTTGACTAGTACTTTTAAATTTTCATTCTTCCTTTCCTGTTGCAATTATTATTGTTATATTTAGAGATAGATCCTGCTCTGTCCCCCACACTTAAGTGAAGTAGCGTGACATGATCATAGCTCACTGCAGCTTCAAATGCCTGGGTCTAGCAATCCTCCTGCCTCATCCTCCCAAGTAGCTGGGACTACAAGTATGCACCACAGCCAGCTAATTGTCTTTATTTTTTTTTCATTTTTTTCCTTTTTTTAAGTCATATACACATAGATCATGAATACATTTATGCATTTGGGGGGTACAATGTGTTGATTCATAGTTTGATTTAATATTTTTTATAAGGGTCTTACTATGTTGCTCAGGCTGGTCTCAAACTCCTACCTTCAAGCAATCTTCCTACCTCGACCTCATTTCAGGGATTACAGGTGTGTGCTACTTTCACCCAGGTTCTTTTCCTATTGTTAGTATTGTAATACCTGCTTTTCTTTTTTCCGATTTCCTAATATCTTTTCCCTCTTTCCTTTCTGTAGGCATTTGTGATCTTGGTTCTCATGTGCTCTTTACCAACACTTTCTGTCAGAATTAGGTATTCATCTGTGGCTTTATTTTTATCCCTGGCATAGGCTCATCTTTCTTCCTCTTACCAATTGAGAAACTCCAGAAAAGTGGGTGACTGAGTGAGAACTTTATCTACCTCAATCCACAATATTTCCAGAATCTTCTCACCTTCTTTTGCTTTGGTTTCTATTCTGCCTCTTGTTTCTCTCCACTCCTTATTTATCTTACCTAAATAGGGGAAGACTGGGGAGCAATCTTTACAGAGATTTAAGAGGCCTGAGTTTTTAATAAAGCTATGCCCATAACTGTATGACCTTAAGCAAGTAGATTAATGTCTCTAAAACTATGTTCTTGTTTTTAAAAATGTCCAAATTGACAAGATGGCTTCTAGGGTCCTTTCCAGTTCTACAGTTCAGATTCCACCATTCTAGGCAGGAGAACTCTCAAGGATGTAATGGGGGAAGATATGAAGGTAACAGAGGGAAAGCACAAAGGTCAACTGCAAGTTTTCAGGGCTAACAACAAAGGTAATATTTTGTCTTAGTATTATAACAAAATATTATATGCAAGGCAACTGTACAGCATCACTAACTTTTAAAATTATGAGTGGTGAACAGGGCCATGTTTTAAAGCTAATTCTATGGTTCATTTAGATATCTATTAGCCTAAACTGAATACCTTAAAATTACATATTAGTCTTCATAAGTTTCTAATTCAACCCATAAGTAATGAACAATCATGCATTCAAAATGTACCTATGTCTGAGAGCTAGAATTATTTTGCATTAGTATTCAAGTAACAGTATACTACTTCTTATCGACCACTGCAGCAAAAATCAGAAACAAATTCCATTGTATAATAATCCTCCTTCCTCCAAAGTGTAATAGGGAGAGCAGGCTAAATTGTGCAGTGTAAGTTTTTGCATCCACTCACAAGAATTGTACTATTTCTTCACATTTATTTGAAGGAGAGTGTGGAAGGAATAATCTTATGAATTTCTGGTAAATCTTAACAATTCGTTGACTATCCCAAAGCCTGTCTGCAGTCCAACAGTGAGAATTATAGAAAACAAGTGACATTCTAACACATCATTATAAATAATTTCTTACATAATTCAAATATTTATAAAATCAAAAGTCAAAACTAAGATTATGTTTGTTATGGAATATAAATAGACCAGATCCATGCCTTCTTCCTAAAAAAAAATTTATTTAAATCAATAGGCTTTAATGAGTGCTTATTATGAGCAGATATTTTTGCCTTTAATATGTGAAATAACAAAGTAGGAACAATACAAAAACTCAGAAGCTTTGATATCTACTCTCAAGGAATTTACAATCTGATTCAGGAAATATTAAAAAGAATGTTATATGCAATAACATGAAAAAAGCTATGAGGTAAATCCAGACAATCAAAATGTCATGTGGTACACTGTTAACGGCTCCCTGAAGATGTTTACATCATAATCCCTGGAACCAGCAAATGTGTTGACTCACATGGTAAAAAGAACTCACGAAATGTGATTAAATTGAGAATCTTAAGATAGGAGATAATCTTAAATTACACAGAAAGGCCAACTATAATCACAAGGGTCCTTAAAAAAGAGAGACAAGAAGGTCAAAGGCATGTACAGGAAATGTGATGATGACCAAGAGGTTGCAATGATGCAAGTGACATTCTAACAACAAGTAACTTGTTACAACAATAATAAGAAATGAATACAGTGACAGCATGATTTGAAAAGATAAAGGTAATACTAATTTTTTTTTTTTTTAGAGACAGTGTCACTTTATTGCCCTTGGTAGAGTGCCATGGCATCACAGCTCACAGCAACCTCCAACTCCTAGGCTTACACAATTCTCTTGCCTCAGCCTCCTGAGTAGCTGGGAATACAGGCACCCACCACAACGTCCAGCTATTTTTTTGTTGCAGTTTGGCCAGGGCCAGGTTTGAACCCACCACTCTCCATATCGGTATATGGGGCCAACACCCTACCCACTGAGACACAGGCGCCACTCAAGTAGTACCAAATTTTGAAAATGGAATAAAGTGTAATGGAAATGAATTATTGATGATGACTACAATGATAATATGTTGTATTAGATGGGAACATCTTCTCAATCCTGCTCCCCATGATAAGGACTTTTATCTGACACACTGTTAGCCTCTCTTGCCCCTTTAATCTTTTGGGCCCTGGTGATGGAGAGCAATGCCTCTGGTTAATCTGTGCATGCTTAGCCCAGTACTGCCATACTTCTTTAAAAAGAGCTTCCTGTAGGGAGTTTCTCTTCTTTCCAGGGAGACCTACCTCAAGTGGAAGCCCTGTGATAGGAAGAGTGAGTCTATCCAAGCCTGGGGATGTAACAGGCCAGTTTATCTCTCAAATTAAAGTGCATCTCCATCTCATCCCTATAAGTAATAACATGATACTTTGGCTTTGTCTTTACTTTTTCTAAGTTTCCCAAATTGTTCAGAAACTGGGTCAAAAAGAAGAGTACAGGCTCGGCACCTATAGCATAGTGGTTACAGAGCCAGCCACATACACCAAGGGTGGCAGGTTTGAACCTGGCCTGAGCCAGCTAAAACAACGATGACAACTGCAACAAAAAAATAGCCAGGTATTGTAGCAGGTGCCTATAGTCCCAGCTACTC
>NW_003852400.1:104398-151367 GCF_000181295.1 Otolemur garnettii
AGTTCAATTGGGGGCATTTTAAAATTCCAACTCCTAATATTTATAGAGTATATACCAAGCATTGCAGAAACAGTCTATCTAAGTTTTCTTATTTCATCCCCCTAAAAACCTTCTGAGGCAAGTGATTGTATTACCTACCTGAATTTATAGATAATAAAACCAAGGCACAGAAAGGAAATAACTTACTCAGGGTCTTACAACTTGGAAAGGACGAAGCTATGATGCATGTCCAGTTCTGTCTGTCGTCAAATGCTCGGAATTTTTGTTTAAATACTTCTAGAAAGTATAGGGGGTACAAGGGGTATCTGTCACAAGGGTGAAGTGTATCACGCTGAAGTCAGGGCTTTCAGTGTCTCCACAAAGAAAACTACAAAACACTAATAAAAGAAATCATTGATGACACAAACAAATGGAAAAATATTCCATGCCCATGGATTGAAAAAAGTCAACGTCATTAAAATGTCCATTCTGCCCAAAGTGATTTATAGATTCAATGCAATTTCCATAAAAATGCCAAAATCATTTTTCACAGATAGAGAAAAAAATAATCCTAAACTTTATATGAAACCACAAAAGAGCCCAGGTATCCAAAGCAATCCTAAGCAAAAGTAATCTAAAGGCATCACGTTACCTGGCTTCAAATTATGCTACAGGGTTATAGTAACCAAAACAGCAGAGTACTGGTACAAAGGAAGACATAAAGACCAATAGAACAAAATAAAGAACCCAGAAATAAAAAAACATAGCAACTACCAACTAATTTTTGACAAAGCAGACAAAAAGAGACAGGGGGAAATGGTGTTCTATTCAATAAATGTTGCTGGAAAAACTGGATAGCCACATGCAGAAGAATGAAACTGATCCCTGCTATATACAAAAATTAACTCATGATGTATTAAAGACTTAAATGTAATACCCGAAACTGTCAAAATTCTAGAAGAAAACAGAAAAAAAAAACTATTCTTGGCATTGGCCTAAGAAAAGAATTTATGATTAAGCCCCCAAAAGCATATATAGGAAAAACAAAAATAAATAAATGGAACTTAAATTAAAAAGTGTCAGCACCACAATGGAAATAATCAACAAAGTAAACCTACAGAATGAGAGGAAAATATTTGCAAACTGTACATCCAACAAAGAACTAATTACCCAGAACCACTAAGAAATCAAACAAATCAACAAGAGGAAAACAACCCTGTCAAAAAGTAGGCAAAAGACATGAACAGATTTTTTCTCAAAAGATCAAAAACTGGCCAACAAACTTATGAAAATAGCCATATCACCAACTAGCATGGAAGGGCAAATTAAAACCACAATCAGATACCACCTTACCCCTGTGTCAGAATTGCCATGATTAAAAAATTCAAAAAAACAGTGGATGTTGGCACAAATACAGTAAAAAGGGAATTCTTATACACTATTACTGGGAATGCAAACTAGTAGAACTACTATGGAAATTAGTATGGAAATTCCTCAAAAGACTAAAATTAGACATTTATCATTTGGTCCAGCCATCCCACTACTGAGTATGAACCCAAAGGAAAAGACAGGGGCTTTTGAACACTGCACATTGCCCTTCTTCCCAAAGGGCATAACGCTGGAACTGAATACTAATAATGATTTCTAAAGAAAGCTCTGTCTTCCTGGCATCAATCTTGGTTTGACTTCTAAGAGAGTGCTCAATATAAAGCTTAAGTAAAAAATAGACACCATGGATCACAGCAGGCTGGTTCTGTACACTCATTTAAATGCTACTAATTGTCTAGGTAACTTAAGGCTTCCTTTTACATGAATACAGCCTGCAGTTGATTATAAAAACAAAAACCTCTTTGAAAAGATTTCAGCACTTAAAATACAGCCATCAGAAAGCCTTTAATCTTCCATGGCATGGAACTATCCTCACTTAATCAAAAGCTGCCTAAGGGGTAATCTCAAAAACTGACGCTTATAGCTGAAAATTAAGATATCAGACTTTCATCTCATTTGACCAGTTTTATTTCATTTTTGATTCCACCTCCTTCCCTTTCTGTTATCCTACAGGCAATGGACCATATATTTTTTCCTTCACAGAGGATTTAATAGGTAGTCACAATTCTACAGCTGGTCATCCCACAAAGCAATATCCTCCGTGATAAATTTCAGCCATTTTTGACCCTCAGCTTTCCTTTGAGAGCCGTTGCAACCATATTGATAAGACCTCATATTACCATCTCAAGAGTATAACAAGGTTAAGACGATTGCTGTCTCAGCAAGATGCTGAGCTGTTGATTCATGCCTCTGTAACAACAAGGCTGGATTACTACAATTTGTTGTTGGCTTCCCTCCCAGAGTGCTTGCTGCTTTGACTTGACTTTGTAAAGGATTCAGCAGCCATGGTGTTCAACTACTAATACAGAAATGCCTGCATATACCACATCAGTACCACAAACATTGTGCTGAAGAATGGAATTGGTTTGAAAAATTTAGGTGCAGGTCCTGCTTTTAACCCTATGAAACACAGTGACCATTTTCCTTCCAGAAACAAGGCTTTCATAAATGACCCTAGTATAGAACTGACTATGGCACAAGCAGGCCAAGCTACTTTATCAGAATACCACACTTCACTTGAGTTAAGGCTATCATTAGAAATCTGAGGAAAGTCTCTCTTCTGGAGAGTTAAATAGGCAATATTTGCTTGCTGATACACTAACTATATCACATCAGAAGATAATTCCATTTTTTAAATAGTATATTTACCAGAGTAATGTTCTATAATCTGTATTAACACCCTAGAGCAGGAACTCAAATCACACAATATCCTAATATCTCAAGTCTCATTGAGAACTTTTCCTACTGACGTGTCATATCTGGATGAAGTTCCTTCCATTAAGTAGATAGGTATGTATTTACTATGGAACAAATGTTGGTGCCCTCCCCCTCATTCATATGTGGGACCCTAATATCCCAAGTCACAGTATTAACAAGGGGGACCTTTGGGAAGTGGCCAAGTCATGAAGCCTCTCATGAATGGGATTAGTGCCCTTACACAAACATTTGAGCAAGCTCTGTTGCCTCTTCCACCATGAGACAATATTCCAAGAAGGAGTGGGGCCCTCAATAGACACCAGATCTGATGGCACCTTGATCTTGAACTTTCCAGAATCCAGAACTACAAGCAATAAGTTTTTGTTGTTTATAAGTTACACAGTCAAATGTATTATTATAGCAGTGCCAACAGACTAAGACAGTATCAAAGTACGCTCCTGGGACCACCCAATTCAAAATCAATCGCCTGGATTATTTGTTTAAAATACAAGTTTCAGGATTCTCATCCTAAAATCATACTCTCTGGGACTGCAACTAATAATCAGTATTTTTAAATAACCTTCTCAAGTGATCTTAAAGTATACTAAAACTTGAGAATCACTGTATTAGATGTAGTAAGTTCTAGTAGTGAATGTTCACAGAATCTCATTCAGATCCTGGCCTTCATAGGTGCTGGAAAGTCATTATTTCTAAGCATGATGTATGAATAAATGAACAGTTGATGAATCCATACAGAGATTTGCAAAATCCAGGGAGGTACCTCTGCTCTTGCAATCTACTCAACACTCCCAACAGGAATAAAGAAGCCCCAGGTAGGGTTGTGAGATTTAGCAAAACAAAAATCAAACAAACAAACAAAAAGAACTTCCAGGAAAATTTAAATTTCAGGTAACACAACATATAATATTTTAGTCTAAGCACATCCCATGCAATACACATAGTTCCAAACAGGTTCAGTGTCTTCTTTTGGCTTGTGTCCTCTCCTAGCCTCAAAGAAAACAGACAGATGTCTCTGGTCACAGAAGATATGGATAAGGAGGCCAAAGAGCACTTCCTCTGTGAAGGAGGTCAAACAGCACTTCCCGCATGCCTCCCGTGGGGCTGTCAGCCTTACCCTTAAAAAGGGAGCAGAGATTTTCCTTCTGCTTTCACAGTTTCTACCTGGACAGGCCTTATCCAAGGGCAGCGTTCCTGTTTCTCTGATCCTTTAATATCTCATCTACTTAAAACAGAGATCAATAACATTCTCTCATAAGAGTTACTTCACTAATTAAGTGAAGTAACAAATGTAAAGCTTAACACTGGCATTTACCTCCTCACCTCAGCCTCTGCAGAGCTCTTTCAGTTTGTCATCAACATGGCAGTGTCACCACTATCAGCTGCCCTGTGCTAAGTGCACATGTATGGACACATATGCATATGTCCTTACCCTTGCACACACACATGCACGTGAACATCCATGCACAGATTGCATACACATACACTTATGCTTTTGGTAAGGGATTGGCATAATATAGCTTAGAGGTAAAAGGAGAGGGGCTCTGGCCCCAAGCATTCAAATCCCAGTTCTATTATTTATGCTTTATGTATGACTTTGGCAAATAGTCAACTTCTTCCTGCTAGAGTTTTCTCATTTGCTAAATGTGAATAATAATCTGTAGTTACATGGTTATTGTGAGGATTAAATACACTGATACCAGTAATCACTCAGAATACTGACTGCACAGAATAAGCACTATTTGTATTGATTGTTATTTTTATCATTGTCCTTATCTCCATCACACCTGGATAATTTCTCAACTCTCAGTAACTTTGTAGGGCCAGGAATAATTTCCAAGTAATCTCTCTCTGCGCTATGATACTCTCATAGGGAGCTGGGAAAAAAATAGCTAAATATCATCTCAGTGAGCTGAGCTGATTTTTCATCTCCTGCGAGTTTTCTAAAGCATACATGCCATTCAGATCTTTTCAAATTGATGTAAATAAACTTGAATAGAAGAATAGTTTAGAGTTCTTATTTAGGTAACTAGCTGTTTGGTTGAAAAAGCTAGCCTTTAGATATTATCTAAACATCAAAATAAGTAACCAAGTGTAGTTGAAATGTCTCATCTAAATATAGGAGATCAAAATGTGTTTATACTTTAGAAAAATATAACTGTCATTGTCAATCCTAGTTTAAATTTTTATAAGGAACATACCCAACTCTTTCTCATTGCTTATCACTATTTTACCCACTGCCTTTCACCCAACACATAATTTGCCACTATAGAGAATATTAACATGATAGACATGTATATATGACCCATCTACTTAATAAATAATAACTGACTGCCTATGAGTGTGAGATGCTGTAGATGTAACAGTGAAGATAACAGATGGATAATCCTGCTCTCATGGAACATACATTCTGTGGGAGGAATCAGAAAAAAGGAAAATATAACACATAGTATTTCATTTGGTGGTAAATTCTATGAAGACCATCTTAGTTCATTTGTGCTGCTTAAAACAAAATAACTGCGATTAGATGAATTAGTAAATAACAGAAATTTATATCTCACAGTTCTTGAGCCTGGAAAGTTCAAGATCGATGCATCAGCAAATCTGGTCTCTGTTTCCAAGATGATGCCTTGTGGTCTGTGTCCTCATGTGGCGAAAAAGCAGAAGAGAATGAGCCCACTCCCTCAAGCCCTTTTACAAGTGCTTCAGTCTTATCCATGAAGGCTTAGTCTTCACAAGTTAATCACCTCCTAAGGGCCCTATATCTTGTTGCTATTATATTACATTGGCCATTAAGTCTCAGCACATGAGTTTTGGGGACACATTCAAACCACAGCAAAGACAAAGCAAGGAAGAGGGTGAGATATGCATTGAGTCCCCTACCTTAGAGTTATCTGGGAAGACCTCACTGATATTTGCACAGAAATGTAAGAGAGGTGGTGAAATTAGTCATTCATATATCTAGGTAGAGGGAAGATCAATGCAAAGACTTTAAGATAGGACCATGCCTAGGATGCTTGATTAAGATAAAAGAGATCAGTGTGGATGGGGTAGAGAAAACATAGGAGAAGGAATATTCTCTCCACTCCATCCACACATCTCCATTCCATCCATTCCTCTACATTCCACCCAGATAATTTCTCAACTCTCAATAACTGGTGTCAGAGAGGAACAAAATGATGGAGGGCACTATAAGCATTTATATACACTTTTGTATTATTTGACTGAAATTGAAAACCACTGGAGCATTTTGAACAGAGGAATAACAGGATCTGGATGACTTTTCAGAAGGATCACACTGTGATGGACCAGGTATAATAAAAGTAAGTAAGACATACAAAGAGTAATCACAATAATCCAAATTGCAAGGATGATGGTTGGGGCTAACATAACAATAATAAAGTGGGGACAAAGTGAGGAGATTCTTAATGTATGTTAAAGGTACAAATGAACATGGTTTGTGCTATCCAAAAATTTAGGCATGCACATTAGAGAAGTAACAAAAACAAAAAGGAAATATATTGGAAAATATTTTAAAATATTTAAATTTTGAGTTAACAATGATATCCAAAACTTTGGAGATAAAAAACTATCCTGGGGAGGAAAGGGAGGCCATTGGAAAGATAAAGAACTATGTATAGAAACCCAAAGTCTTTGTGGGGTTTTCTGAAAAGGTAAATGATAAAAGTAGATAAGAAAAATTGTTGAATTTTTTGTTAAATACATCATTCTCCTTGACTTTTTCCCAATTAAGCCTGATATAATATACCTCTAAATACCTTGTGGAACAAAATACTAGTTTATATGCATTATCTCAAATGGTTTTGACAAATGTAAAATGGTGATTTTTCCCTCAGCACAAGTCAAATTCTTTCTAAAATGGAGAACCCAGTTGTGGATCAACACTGTGAAATCAGCAGACCGGGTGTGCCTCCTGCCCGAGAGCATCAGTGAGCTCTCGGTCACTGATGGTGACCTTCTGATTTATGCCTGATGCATCCTTTTGGGTGTTTAAGAAACTTGAATTATCTTTGAATGGAGCCTTACCTGATACCAGCTTGATTCAAACATAATCATTTTCCAAAGAACCAAAGAAGTACAAATTTATACAGGAAATGGATTTAGAAGTGAAAGGCAAAAGGTCCTGAAAAAAAGAAAAAAAGAAAAACTAGAAGAAAGAAAGAAAGAAAGAAAGAAAGAAAGAAAGAAAGAAAGAAAGAAAGAAAGAAAGAAAGAAAGAAAGAAAGAAAGAAAGAAAAGAACTCGAGAAAACATATAGGTAGACAGCAGTGATTAGATCCAGGAACTTTTTAATTTCCTCAGCACTGGATTTTCTCTGGATTTAAAAAATTGTAAAAGGTTCAGAGAAAAATAACAAATGTACTGAAAGGTTTGGAAAGTGAATTGTAAAATATTTTAAGAATGTTGGATAATTTAAACTGAAGAAAAGATAATAAATATTTGACATGAATTTGCTTTTTTGAATGACCCTACCAAAGTTTATGATTTACCACTAAAACCATGTCCACTAAAAACCCATCAGACAGAGGTGGCAACTCATGCAAAGTAGTCACCACTTTGCTGGGGTTTACCCCTCTGTGACCCAGTGTGGTAATTTCAAAAGTCTCTCCAGGCAATATGGTATTTATAGGCAAATTCATGTAATCTTTATAAATTGTTATTCATGTAAGTAATGGAATTTTACATGACACCCTCTTTCAGGCTATGCTATTGATTTCCAAAGCAGAACTATTCTTTAACACAAATCTGATGGGCTCTTGCTATGAACTTGTCTGAAAGGGGATTCACTGACAAGCAAACAGAACTCTTACAAAAAAAATTACCTTCAAAAGTGGGAAAACAATTTTTGGCTAAAAACAGATAATAAAAATAATGATCAAATTATTTAAAAAGCATACTGGTTCATCAGGAATATCTATTCATTTTAAAAATAATGAAGGAGTTTCCTATAGGAAAGGCCAAGTCTGCCAAGAGACCAACTATGGAACTAAATTGAGTTTTACTATAAAAATTCACGTGGGCAAGATGGATAAAAGATCTAAATCTAAAGCATGAAACAACAAAAATCCTCAAAGGAAGTGTGGAGAAAACAAAGATGTTGGCCTGGGAAAAGACTTTTACGAAGAAGATTTCTGTGGCAATTGCAGCAACAACAAAAATAAACAAATAAGACTTAAACTAAATAGCTTTTATACAGCTAAGGAGACAACAACCAAAGCAAATAGATAACCTAAACAATGAGAAAGGATATTTGCATATTATGAATCAGACAAAAGCTTGATAACTAGGATCTATAGAGAACTCAAATTAATTAACATAAAGAAAGCCAACAATCCCTTATATCACTGGGCAAAAGAAATGAATAGAACCGTCTCTAAAGACAATAGCTGAATGTCTAATAAGCATATGGAAAAAATGCTCATTATTTTCAATTATCAGAGAAATTCAAATCAAAACTACCCTGAGATATCACCTAACCCCAGTGAGAATGTCCTGTATCACAAAATCTCAAAACTGCAGATGCTGGCGCAGATGTGGAGAGAAAGGAACACTTCTACACTGCTGGTGGGACTGTAAACTAATACAACCTTTTAGAAGTATGGAGAACCCTCAAAGAACTCAACTAGACCTCCCATTTGATCCTGCAATCCCATTACTGGGCATCTACCTAGAAGAAAAAAATCCTTTTATCATAAGGACATTTGTACTAGACTATTTATCGCAGCTCAATTTATAATCACCAAAATGTGGAAGCAGTCTAAATGCCCACTAACCCAGGAATGGATTAGCAAGCTGTGTTATATGAATACCATGGAATACTATTCAGCCATTAAAAAAAGATGGAAACTTTACATCTTTTGTATTAATTGAGATGGAGGTGAAATGCATTTTTCCTAGTAAAGCATCACCAGAATGGAGAAGCAAGAATCCTATGTACTTAATTCTAATATGAGGACAACTGATGACCTAGTACATGGTGGGGAGTGGGGGAAAGGGGATGCGTGAGAGAGAAGGAGGGAGGGGGATGGGGGTCATGGGATGTGACACACCCTCTTAGGGACAGGACACAATTATAACAGGGACTTTACCTAACAAATGCAATCAGTATAGCCTGGTTCTTTGTGCCCTTGGTGAATTCCCAACAATAAAAAACAAAAACAAAAAAATACATTAAAACATACTATAAAAAACAATAATTAAAATGGCCTGATTTGGGTTCATAAACAGATAAAATACCAAGGTACAGAATCAAACTTCTAAAAATGGGCAAAATGCATTTGAAATTTTTACATATAATAAATGCATCTCAAATCAATTGAGAAAATGTAGAAGCTTTATTACAAATAGATAGCCATTTGAAAAAGATAGATCTGGTTCTTGTATCATTTACCCAGATAAATTCTAAATGATGCCATGATTTTAATGTAAAAAAATATAAGACTATACATGTCACCAAATATATATAGAGAGAGTTGTTTGGGATTCATTGAGGGTGCAGAGAATTGGGTTGCACTGATTGTATTTGCACTACATGTGTGAGTATATATATGTTTATATGCAAATATCTTTATAATTTGGAAATGGGAAGATTGGAAAAAACCTAAATATGAATGGAAGAATTTCATTCCTTGTGAAGCCTTCCTTGTCTATTCTAGGTTTTTTAATTTAATTTCAAAATATTAAGGGGGTAAGAGTATTATGTTACATTGCTACCTTTTATAACGCTTAATTTGGGGCTTTTAGTGTGCCCATCACCTAAGTAGATGGGATTCACCATACCCTATAAGTAGGTTTTTACCCCCTCTCTCATCCCCCTTGACTCTTCTTTATTTCTTATGATTTTTGCATTTCTTTGTGCCTGTATGTGTCCACTAATGAGTTCCCAAATATTAGGGAGCACATGTATTTGTGTTTCCATTACTTAGATACTTTACCTAGGGTGCTGCAAAAAATAATATTCCATGCCTTTTTTTTTTTTTTGGAGTTTTTAGCCGGGGCTGGGTTTGAACCCACTACCTCCGGCATATGAGGCCAGCGCCCTACTCCTTTGAGCCACAGGCGCCGCCCAATATTCCATTCCTTTAAAAAAAAATTCATGTGTGACAGAGACAATAAGAGCGCTTGAAAATGTGTTTAAACATATATTAATTGTATTTTGCTAAGTTCTTAACTTCTACTGAGCACACTCCTGTTGCTGTGTTTAGAACTGGGAAATGCTGTGGTACAGGCTTATCCTGTAACAATATTAATATGTTCAGATCTTCTTATTCTTCAGCATAATAAATCTTCATTTGATTGATATCTCTACCCTTTGTACTGATATAAATATATTTATGTGAAAAGCTGTTACAAATTCACTTGAGATAAATATGTAACAGGATCAATTAACCTAATTTCAGATACAGAAAAAAAAAACTCTGAAATGAAGGTATTAAAAATCATAACTTCAACTACATTTATTGAGTCCCAAAATGTTTTGGGCACTGTACATATATTATTCTTAGCCTCACAAAAGCCCTGTTGTTATGTATTATTACCTTCAATTTTCATATAACAAATTATATTCACATAACCATAACTTCTGAAGGGCAAAAGAGACAGGAAGTGATAATGCTGATATTAGAAACCACATAAAAGTGAATTCACAGCTGTTGGGCTTTCTACTATTTTGTATCACATTTTTAGTAGATTTATTTCTTTTCATTGCTTAAATATGTCTTTAAGTCATTCTTGTTTAGTTGATGGCATTTAAAAATACTGAAAATTAAAATTTTAGTTGGTTTAGAATGCTGTTTTGATTTGTTTTTGCAAAGTCAATGTCTATGGGCAACATTTTAAAATGGTATTTTGAGACCTTGCATTCTATAACATTTCACTACAAATACCATTTTAAAAGTTGGTAAGGTTTTAGTATGAGACCTATATATTATAAATTGTGAATTCTGCTCTACAAAACAAACGACTATTGAATTCATCTCGCAGTTAGACTTGAAAGATGAGAAACTAAAAGCATCAACTCCAACTCCAACGCAAGGCTTGCCAGGCTTCCAGGAATGACTAACTCTCAGAGTAGGAAAATGGCTCGCACAGAAAGTAAGCAAGAACAAGGTGGATCAGAAATCTGACCTCCTGGCATTACCTACGGGCATTCCTAGAGCCGACTTAAGCCCATGAAAATATCAAGATCGATTCAATACAAAGGTACATATGCATTTCTTGTTTCTGAGAGTGAAACACGTACAAAACAAAGTATTTCTCTCTGAGGATTTGGAGAAAAACCTCTCTCTCTCTTAAACTAATGAAACAAAACAAACACAGTAAAATTCAGAGAGGCTAGATGACTTGCCAGTTACCTAGATTAAATCAAGCCATGGAGACTATGTGCCGAAGGCAATTTGTGGACAAAACCCTAGGGTTATCTACCAAGCTGCCATTGTATTGATTCAATATTTCTACTATAATAAGGAGTGTAAAAAAATCCACAAGTGAGCTAATCTGTATAGGAACTAAGAAGCTTTCCTTGACATATCTTACTGCCACTTTGCTGGGACACTGGCCCATATCCCATATAGGTGTTCCAGAAAGATCTAACTGGCTACCAGGAATAATGTCAGTTATATCGAGAAAGAGAGAAAGGCAGGGATAGGCTTGCTTTGGTTCCTTCTGAAGTCCTAATTTTAGTGGTGACTAGAATGAGTAAATGTGCATATATATTTTTCATCGCTTCCTGAGCCATTATATTTATATTCAACTTCTTAAGTTGGTGTTAAACAAATAAACAAACAAAAATCCAAAGCACTCAAGAAAAAAATATGAATGCAGAGACACTTCTATTGAAAAAGAACATTTTCATTTCATGGCTGATTTTTTCTGTCACAAAGAAGGCAGTGAGATTCATGACAACACTTCTCTATATTTTCCTCCTCTGCAACAAGCACAGACATTCACATTCAGATGCCTTATAAATCACACTTGTGAATATTCACCAGCCACAAAAATCCAAACCCATAGAGGCTACATCTATCAGAATGCTTTGATCACAATTATCTCTTATGCCAACAGGAAATCTGACTTCAACTAGCTTCCAAAAAAAATATTGACGATTATAACTGAGATGTCCCTGTATAATTTTAGAGAACATACTACTTTTCTAAGGTACAAATAATGCCATCAGGACCTCATTTCTCTGAACTGAAAAGGATATAAGATCCAACTTTTTTCTAATTTGGAGAGTATTAGGGAAAGCATAAATTCAGTGAATCTTGATTTGCTTATCTTAAAAATGGAAATAGAAGTAAGATCCACTAAGAACATACGGTAGTGTGGCTATAACTCTAATGTGTCATATAAGCATTAGCCATAAATGCATGTGACTTTCTTCCCAATGGAATGCATTAAAGAAATGCCAACTCTGGATGCTAAGTGAGGTCATGGGGAAAGTAGGAAGGAATGTTTGGAAGAATCATCAAGGATCATGACAGTACCTGGTGGCGGGTGGGCAAAGGAGAGAAAATGCCAGGAATTTGGAGTGCCCATGGCGAGGGAAGTGAGAACATGAGAAAGACCCATCATGGGAAAGTTTCTAATACGCCTTTTCTTGTTTGCATAGCTGCATGTCACAAATTCAACTATTCAACAATGTTTATTAACTTGAACGTCTCAGGCAGCAGAGGCCAGAACCATGTCTGAAACTCACAGATCATTTGCCACAGTCCATATCTTGGATAATACATAGGCTTTCTCTTCAGTAAACCAAAGAAATCAATCAGTTAAAATTATCTACCTAATATACTTTTATCATAGAAAAATATTACACTTGAACTAACATCTAGCTGGACAGGAGAAAATTAGATGTTTGCAACCTTGTATTTCTTCATTTTTTGAACAAATACACATTGAAAACCAGCTCCTCTGTCATTAGCAATGAGTGCAGTAGTCTCCCCTTATCCATGGTTTCAGGTACCCACTATCAATCATGATCCAAAAATATTAAATGAAAAGTTTCAGAAATAAGAAGTTCAGGTACTAAGTCACACACCATTCTGAGTAATGTTATGAAATCTCCCAATGTCCTGCTCCATCTGCCTAGGACATGAATTATCCCTTTGGAGAACACATCAGTGGTTTGCTCCCTGCCTATTAGTCACTTCATACATATCTCATTTATCAAATCAACTGTTGTCATGATACTGCAGGGTTTGTGTTCAAGTAACCCTTCTTTTACTTCACAATGGCCCCAACAAACAAGGGGAGCAATGCCAGCGATTTGGATATGCCAAACAGAAGCTATACAATGCTTCCTTTAAGTAAAAAGGGGGAAAGTTCTAGACTTACCAAGGAATGAAAAAAACCTGTAAGCCAAGATTGCTAAGGTCTATGGTAAAAACAAATCTATCCATGAAATTGTGAAGAAGGAAAAAGAAATTTGTGTTAGTTCGCTGTCACACCTCAAAGTGCAAAACATACAGCCACAGTGCATGATAAGTACTAAGATGGAAAAGGCTTGACATTTACGGTGGAAGACACGAACAGAAGTGCCTTCTAGCTGATGGCAATCAGGGTCAGGACTATGCCTGGTTTCAGGCATCAAACTGGGAGTTTGGGAACATATTCCCCAAAGATAATGGAGGACTATTGCATACAAAGATGAATAAAATATTGCCCCCACTGTATTGTAATTCAGTAAAGAAAATTTACGAGTGTAAATAATGAAAATATAATGTAAAGAAGTCTAAAAGGCATTGACATGCTATGGAGACACAGAGAACTATCTGCTTCTGCAGAATTCAGGGAAAGGAGTCACAGAGAAGATACTTGAGGTGGTCATGAAGACAGAGTAGGAGCTTATGGGAAATAAGGGCAGGTCACCCAGAAATAGGGAAGGATGTGCACGAGTCACACGCACCTGACAGTGGACTTGCATGTTGCAGAGTACGACTAAACCATGGAAGCACCGGGCCAAGACAAGACAGATGGAGATCACATTTCATAGGTCTTGTGTGTTTGGGCCCTATCCTGGGGAGAAGAAAGGCTAAAAATACTTTAATGGGATGGGAATGGGATGGGAATGTGGTCATATTTATATTTTAGAATGCTAACTTGGAGAAGATTACAGAATGTGGATTGGAGTTTAGTGGAGACATGGTATGCAAAAGCCGAGATACCGAGAAAAGAAGCATAGTAATTACTTGAGAGATCTTCAGGATGTAAGATCTAAAAGCCTGGTGGCTGTATTAATCAAGGTTCTTCAGAAAAAGATAACCAATAGAATTTAGATAGATAAATAAGATGGGATTTATGAGGTGAATTGGCTCACAAAATTACAGAAGCTAAAAAGTCCTGTGACAAGGCCATGTACAAGCTGGAGGCCCTGGATGCCAGCAGCGTAACTGAGTCCAAGTGTGAAGTATTCAGAACCAGAGAAGCCACTGGTATATCTCAGTCCAAGGACAAAGGCCTGAGAACTGGGGGAACCTGGTGGTAAGTTCTAGAGTCCCAAAGCCAGAGATCTTAGGATACTGATGTCCAAAGCAGGAGAAGTGTATCCCAGATCCGGGACAAAAAATATCTCATTTTTGTTTTATATGGGCTCATGGCTGATTGGATGATGCCCAGCTACACTGAAGGTGTATCTTCCCCACTCAGGCCACTGACTCACACACCAACCTCCTCCGGAAACACCCTCTGAGACACACGCCCAGAAATAACCTTTCACCAGCTCTCTAGGTAATCTTTAATCCAGGCAAGCTGACACCTACAATTAACCACCATAGCGTAGAAGATAATAGGGAGTTGATTGTAATGAATCCCAGGCAATTGCAATGCTGTCCTTAATAAAGTTTGAGCTTTGAGGAGGAAGAAAACATTTGGATGTCAATAAAAAAAAAAAAAAACATTTGGATGTCACTTATGGTGTCTCTGAACTATTCCCGGATGGGGGGGGGGGGTAAAATAAGCAAATCCTGAGCACAGGAGAAAGTCCTGAGCAAGAAAGAAAGATATTTGAGGATCATCAGTATCACATAGAATTTGAAATGATGTGAATAATGCAGGCGCCTTGGAAAGGCAACATGCAGTGTAAGGAAATCTGTAAATCTGCAAATTGGAGAAGAATAAATGCAGGTAAGGAATTGGAAAGACTGACTGCCAAGAAATGAAGTGCTCTTTCCATCTGGGCACCCCCAAAGTGCTTTTACTTCCTTAGGGTCTGGCATGGTAGACAGCACATTGCAGAATCTTCTAGGCTGTGTGCTTCTGGAGAACATGAGCCGTATGCTACAGCCAGTCCCCAAGTCACAAACATCTGACTTATGTAGAACTCACACTTATGAATGAAGGCTAGTAGAGTAAATCCCTGATGTACAAACATCCGGCTGACGTTTGACTCACACTTACAAACAGGGCCTATTGCAGATAACGGATAAATGCACCTGCTCCAACTGACAGACAAATTCAGCTAAAGAACAACGCTACGGGACCTATCTCATTTGTAACCTGGAGACTGCCTGTATTTATCACCTTAGCCTTAAGATACAAATAGTATCTGCTTCTCAATTTATGTTCAACAAATGAGAGGGAGAAAAGGGGAGGGAATAAGAGAGGAGAGGAGAAAGATAATGGGGCTTGGGACAGCACTCCAGGTAGAAAGGAAAAACAGAACAGGGCAGAACAGATTTATGCGGAAGTGGAAATGGAACAGAGAAAGGTACAAATTCATGGGGCATGAGTCTGATATGAAATGATATGAAATAATTTACACTAACATGAGTAAACAAATAAATGGGAGAGAAGAGACAACTCTTGCTCATTGATCTCACACACTCCCTGAAACAATGTGGTGAGAAAGGCATTTCATCTCTGTGGTGTTTTCTCCAAAATTCAGGACTCCAGTCTATCCTGAGAAAAACATCAAACCCATCCAAACTGAGGGACTTTATACAAAACAACTGACCTGCACTCCTAAGAAAGTCTAAGAAACCGTCACATACTCTGGATGACTAAGCAGATGCGGTGACTAAATACAGTGTGATAGCCCAGATTGGATTCTGCAACAGCAAGAGAATGTTAGTATCAAAACTTTGGAAACCCAAATAAGAACTAGAGCAGTGATTTTCAACTGGTGTTCCACAAAAATGTGTAAAGATCATTAATTAAATTATTTTCCCAAGAAGTTCAAAGCACAGCAAGCTTATACATTTTTTTTAACCCTTTTGATCAACATAATTTAAGTGTGCCGCTGAAGTTTAACTATAGGTTCAAGTGTGCCATGAGATAAAAAGGGTTGAAAACCACTGGGCTGGAGTTCCATTAGTAGCAATGTACTAATGTTGATTTCTGAGCTTTGGCAAATGCATCATGGTAGGGTACAAGAGGAAACAGGGTAAGGGCTTGTGTTGTTTCCTAGTCTGCCATAACAGATCACCATAAACTGAAAACAACCTATATTTTCTCATCAGTCTGGAAGCCAGAAGTCTCGAGTGAAGCATGGACAGGGCTGCCTCCTTCTGGAGGCTCTGAGGGAGAAGCTGTCTCATGCCTCTTTCCTGCCCTATGTGGCTGCCCTCTACTCTCACACAACCTCTCCATGACCTCCCACCCCTACTCCAGGTCTGTGTCTTCTTTTCTGCTTCTCAGGAGGATAATTTTCATTAGATTTAAGTCCCACCCTGAATCTAGGATGATCTCATTTTGAAATTCTTAATTTCATCTTCAAAGACCCTATTCCCACATTCACAGATACCAAACCTAATAGTCAGATATACTTTTGGAGCTGCTTTTTGACCCACTTTAGGGGTGGTAGAAAATCTCTTCACAATCTTCATAACTTTTGAAACTAAAATAATCATTCTAGAATAAAAAGTTTATTCATGAAGGGGAGGAGATTGTAGCTCTGTGGATTCAGTGTAATGGAGGTATAGCCTCATGAATTAAGAGACATTTCCTTGGCAAGAAAAGGAAACAAGGGAAGGACAGAATTAAAAATGGGTATTTGTAGGCATGTAGACAAGATGTTGAGATTGTTCATGGCAGAAGAATCCTATTCTCTCTAACTACAGTCAGAAGCTTTAAAAGAAAGCAAAAGAGTTAGAGATCCATAAAGATCTCTGAGGAGAGGTCTGCAAGTTTTAGAAAGTAGGAAAGCACGGTTCTTAGAAGCAAAGCACTAAGGGGCCTTAGAGCCCAGTGGAGACAGATCATACGCCATGAGTAAGCAACAGTCCCACTGCAGCGAGATCATTTACGCTAGCAATCCTCAGCAGCTTAGGCAGAATAGCTAAAAAAGAAAGTGTTGGATTCAGACAAGGAGGAAGGGGAAAGATGCTTTGACTAGGGCCTGCCCTTTGAGAAATGGATGATGCTAGGAGATGTTTGTCCACCAGAAAGCACAAATTGACCAGTGGGGGCTCCCAAGAAAAAACAGATGACATGTCAAAGGAGTCCCCAAGGATTGAGCAATCAAAAAGAGGAAGAGAAACCACAAAGCAGAGATACGGTCAAGTCCTCAATAGAGGATCTTTGGAATATACCCAAGTTTAGGTAACAAGTCCCTAAATGACCTACCCTCATTAACATAGCAAAAATGACACCTGCCAGCACTGTGACAGTTTACAAATACCATGGCAACCCCCCAAAATTGTCTTTCAAGGATAGAAGAGGGGAGGCTTCACCATTCTGGGAATTCACCCCCTTTTTCTAAGAATAACCATGAATATTCCACCCCCACTTAACAAAACTTTAGGGAATCAGCATAAGAGGAGGAATCTTGTTAAACCGAAGGTCTCCTCCACTGGCAGGGGTGGACCCATTCCTCCCCCAGAACAGTCATGCTTTATGGAACTTTGGCACTTTGCCTGCTCATACCTGCTTGCTCTGTGCATTTACTATGTCAATGAGGTGCCAGTAACCATTCTTTGGTACCGGGAACTAAGGACCTGGGAACATAGTCCCAGCTAGTATCAGTGTCTAACAAGGGTGCTCTGATGGATCCAGAGAGGGGATTGGCTAGTGGGTACAGTGACAGGTAAATAGGGTAGTGAGGGACAAAGTCACAAGTCTGACCTAGAGATCCAGGCTAGGTGGGGAAGGAAGTGAGTCAAGACGGTCAGCACTGGGGCTGTCCTTCTCAAACTCAGAGGCACACGGTCAGTGCCTGGGGAGCTCGTCAAGCTGCATCCTGAATTTGGAGAGCAGCCAGATCGTTCCACATGCCAGCAAGCTCCCGGGTTAGGCCAGTCCCTGCTTCTGGTCCATAGAACTGACTCACTGTGAGTAGCAAGAGCTTAGAGCACCTAGAGACCTCCAGGAATTCCAAATGCAGTGTGGGACCCGCACAGAACTGTAGAAAGAAAAGAAGCTGTGAGAGTTCACAGATTAAGATTTCCAGAACAGATTAGTGTTAAAGGATGGCGAGACTTAGGGAGTAGCTGTGGGTGTGAGTGCACAGAGGCTCCTTTGAAGCCTATTGGAGGCACTGAGTCTACACAGAGAAAGGGCAGTTTCAGCCCAGAGGAAAACTGTCAGCCAGTGTGAAATTCTTGAATGCATCTGGAGAAACAAGTTCTAGAGAACAGGGCTTATATGTTCTTCTTCATGTTTTGGAAGAAAAACTGTCTGGAAAAAACAATGGACTCCTGGAGTTCATGATGGACCCAGGAGATACAGGGAGGTGGGAAAACAAGCTTTAGTATGAACAGCCTGAATATACTAACGCATTCCAGTCAACTAAGAAGGTAGATGACAAAAATAAATGAAAAGGATGAAGACTGTAAGGAAAACTGAGACTGCAGTGTGGACATTTGGGAAGGATTTAAGAAAGGTTGGAATGAAATGGTGAGTGTGAAAGGAAGGGAATCTCCAGCATTGCCCTTCAGATTAGGACCGGCAAAGCCCGGCTGGGAAAGGGTGAGAGCAGAGAGCCGGGCATCCTCCCAGGACTCAGAAGAGATGGCTGACCAAAACTTGGCTTCTCTCAGAAAAACACAGTTCCCGGTTCTGCACACATTTGTAAGCAAGAAACAGCAAGAGCACATTTGAGCTGCTGATCTTTCAGTTCTAAGAAAGATGGCATCTAGTCAGTGGCAGTGCGTGGATGACTTTACAGGTGTACAATTATCAGGTTTGTTTTAAATTCGTACATATAAAAAGACGGCTCTTTTTACCTCCTCCTGTTGATTCTCATGGAAACTATGCTTATCACAGGTTTGGGAAATGCAGCTCGGGGCCCTGCAGTGACTGACAGGAGTGCTAAAGCTGGTTGTGATCCAGAATGGAGGATTAGAGAGGGACCTTTAAAGCTCTCCTGCATTCCAATTAGCTGATAGTCATGAAAGATGTAAGCCTCAGCCATTGACATTGTCACCTCAGGCAAGGACAAAAGTCATCTAATTTATATTAATAGGAGAAAAGTTTAAGTCTGCCCATTTAAAATGAGAAAGTTTGGGCAAATTTTCATTAGCTTCGTCGGTGGATAAATGAAATGATGCAGGACCGCAAAAGACACATCGTTTTCTATAAATTAATAGAGATTGAAAATCATCTTACGGTAAATCACCCTCTTTGTCAGCAAAAAGATTGCTGAACTGGAATGAAAATGGGAATATTTGATTATCATCTTAAAAATCTTACTCTTGTCATTTTTAAAGGTATTTACAGTATTGTTTAGTCCATAAATTAACATGAAGAGAAAATATATTCATAGGGAGTTGTGAAATTTGGAGATAAAAGTGAAGATACCTGTATCCTTATAAATAGGCATTTGTTTTTACTGTTTTAGTCTCCCTACTTAGTAGTTCCCTATAATACTTGTAGAATTACAAGTATATGATATTTACTATAATATATATTTTGCTATAATAGTACATTACGTAGTTAATGTACGATAGTTGTAGCTTTAAACTATTCAGTCCAATCCCCTTTATCATACTTCTGCCTACAGTGATTTAAAGACAGAAGATTAATACTTAGATTTAGTCATTAAAATTAATCTCACAGCCTTGTATTTCTTCTTAAATCACAGTGCTTTTACCCTATTCATTTATTAGAGTACTATGTCGCAAGACGTTACCTAGAGAATTTGGAATATGTGTCAATGTAAATTCCCTATAATTTCATTGATGGATCTGAGGAAAAGGCAAATCAACAACTGTTATACCTTCTTAACAAAGATGAAGACATAACCCATTTCCTAACCAAAAGTATGTAATTTAAGAGTTACTGTGCCCCAGAAAGTATCCACATGTTAATTTACAAACTGTATCAGAAATAACTCCTATTCTTAAGGAGTCTACAGCTTAACTGAAAAACAGAATACACAGGCATTATAAAGATAATTAACCATTACAGCATCGTATGAGAGACACTATGAGAGAACATTCAGACTGAGTTTCTTAAAACAGTTTATCTTTAGAATCACTACCAAATACTTTGCCCTACAGAACGTCCCATTCATTCTAGGAGACATTACTGAGGCCTCCTATTGGTCTGTTACTATCTTAGTCGTAGTGTCTGGCACATAGTAGGGACTCAGCAACTGACAGAATGATGGACGTGGGAGTGAATCAAGGCATGTTGGAGAGAATATGTAAAATGTATAAATTCCTCAGCTAGCTCTTCTTCCTCAGAGACAGTTTCATTTAAATATAGATAAAATTAAATGTAAGTTGTCATCATTGTTTCTTAAAACAGAAACAGCCAACTAAACTACCCTGGCAAATTTCCTTCAGAAGCAGTAACATTCTGTTTTACCCACATAAATATCCATAGCATGATGTTAAAACAATTTTCTCAGTAATGTTGTCTTGGATGTATGCCTTCCTCACATTTTGTATTTATCTAATTTTTTTCTTTATAATTTTTTCTGTGTTCGTTCTTGAAATCTGAAGCAACTGGTAGTGTCCTACATCAATGACTGAGTGGCATCAGCCCCTCAATATTTCCCTCCTCCAGACCAGACTTGCTCTTCAATTTCTCTCTATTCTCCAGGGAGGCTGCACCCCACGCCCGCGACAATCTCCTTCAGATGACAATGGCATGGTCTAAGCCAATTCTTACAGTAAAAATCCATCTCTCTTAAAATTATTTCTGCCAGTTTAGGATTATTAGCTGTCATTCTTTTTTCCCACTTTAGTGTCCCTTTTAATAATCTGGATACTGGAGAGTAATAAGAATTTTAAAAATTAAATTTTAAAAATATTGTCCAATTTAGTGATATTTTCACTTACTGGTTTTATCGCATCCACTTGTTGTCGGTGTAAAGCCTGAGTAACTAGAAGCCATCTATTTCTATGCCTGCCAGAAGGCAGCTACTAAAGTAAATTTTAAGCAACAACGAAAATAGGTAACAAAAGGCATAATACATATTAATAAACCTGAAAAATCTTCAATCAACAGCCTATTATTGTTCTTTACATCAAAAGAAAACATAGGAACTGTATCTCAGAAGGGAAAATGAAGGGAACAAAGTTACAAACGAAGTTGGAAATTAGATGAAACATCAGAAGGCTGAAAAGGGTTCAAGAAAAGAAGTCAAAATATCCAGAAGGAAGCAGAAGAGATAAGTATGACAAGAGTTATAAATATGGTGTGGTACCAGGCAATCGGTAGCTATACTCACACAGAATTAACATTATCTTATAATAAGTTCTTCCTGGCTTTAAAAAAAGTAATTCCTTTAGGCTTCACCTCTTCAATTAAACGCATGAAGTATTTCTAATGTGAATTATCTTATTAACTAGTTACTCATGCAGTCATTCATCAGAAATAAGACATCCTAAGTGGTAAAAGAATGCGATTGGCTTCGAGAAAATTTCGTTCCTTGATGACCCCGGTGGATAATGCCCTCTGTGAGGAAAAAAAATAATGATCAATCAAGTACATCATAGAATTTCATAATGTTCCAGTTTCTTTCCCATTATCAGTTCCAACTATTTCATATTTTTTATTAATGCTTCAGATTTCAGACAAGATCTAAAGAATGAATTACACACAAAATGTTATCACAAAGAATGAGCAAGATACTACATAACTTGCTACTGGGTACTGTCTACTCCAGAAGATACATACAGAATAAGCTCCCCAAGGCAGACTGTGCCTTGATTCACCTTGTATTCTCATTACTCATTACTGAAAGCAGTGCCTGGCACACAAGCACTGAAAGAATGCAAATTAGGATTGGAATGCCTTCGTGAGGCCATTCGTAAAACTAGTATCTAGATGTGTCTTCCCTGACATCTTCCATGTTTTCCATTTTTCAGTATTCGAGGAATAGTGTATTCATAAAATAAGTAGTAAACTTAGACAAGGAATATTACATTCGTGCTATACTTATACTACATGATATTAACAAAGAAAACAATTTCTATGCTGGTTGTAGTGGCTCACGCCTGTAATCCTAACACTCTGGGAGGCCAAGGTAGAAGGACTGCTTGAGCTCAGGAATTTGAGACCAGCCTGAGCAAGAGCAAGACCCCATTTCTTTTAAAATTGGAAAAATCTGCCAGACATAGTGGGCGCCTCTACTCCCAGCTACTTGGGAGGCTGAGGCAGGAGGATTGCTTAAGCCCAGGAGTTTGAAATTGCTGTGAGCTAGGCCATGGCACTCTAGCCTGGGCAACAGAGTGAGATTCTGTCTCAAAAGTAAAAACAGCAATAACAAAAAATATTTCTGTGAAAATTGGGAATTGGTGACAAAAACTAATTTAATAAGTTAGGTAATAGGCCTTTAAAAGGCATAAAAAAGTGGTGAATTTGCCAATTCATGGTTTGAAAACATGAAACAATGCAGGGGGTTCCCACCTAAGGAGCAATGCAAAAACTTCACAGAATCAGTAAAAAATAAATAAATAAGTCAACTGACACTCTTCTACAAAATAAAATTTAAAAAACAATTTTGGCTGGGCACATAGCTCACACCTACAATGCCCACACTTTGGAGGCCAAGTAAAGAGGATTACTTGAGCCCAAGAGTTCCAAACAAACCCAGACCCTCATCTCTACAAAAAATTAAAAAAATAATAGCTGGGCATGGTGATGCATGACTATTATCCTAGCTACTCAGGAAGGTAAGGTGGGAAGATCGCTTTACCCCAGAAGTTCAAAATCTCCAGTGAGCTATTATACCACAGCACTGTCACTCAGATGACAGAATAAGACCTTGTCTTTACAAAAAAAGAAAAAAGACTACTTCAATAGACAAGGTAAATCTAATACACAGGATTTAAGTAGATATAATTTGAGAAGCACTCTTAGCTTAGGGCACCTGAATAAAAACGAAAAGGACTGCCTGAAAATGGATTGGCAGATATATCAAAGAAGGCAGAGAAGTTTTGGAAGTGTAAGACAAGCAGGGCATGCAAAGCTCCATTAGGACAAGAGACATTTGAAAGCACAGGATACAGAGGGCAGCGGGATCAAGTCCAAGTTATTAGCCAAGTTCTAAGTCCAGGAGGAGTGGAGGGTCCCTACCTGTCTGATGGGGTCTGTGAGTGAGGGAACAAAGAAACAAGTGACTGCATGTAAGTTTTAGCTAGTCTAAGTAACTTTAACAACAATTTTAAAAATATTTGGCTCTATCTATAGAAATGGTTCTCAAATGAGGTAATATAAGAAATCTGAGAGTCTTAAGCCCAATCCACAAGGCTGAGAGATTTGTTCTGGCAAGAAAATTCTTTACTGGGTGAACAAGCAGCCTGAGGCTATGCAGGAAATATTAACATCTCTTTTGTATTGTTAGTAGTTCCCAAATAACTTTGACATATCACCAGATGAGAATAGGAGAAAGTTTTTTAAAAATAAATCAATCTAACATAAAATGTTAAATGCCCCGTGGAAGGAAAGGGAAGTAATAGACAAAGGCTAAGAAATGGAAACAAAGAAAAGAGAAGAGAACAGAGGGCAGAGGCCTAGATGCCTTTAACATTCCCCTCTGCTTGATAAAACTTGAAAGAAGTTTCTTCCTGACACCCTTTACTTAGAGCATAACCCTAAAAAACTTTTAATTATAAACTTTCTCTGCCCCTCTGAAATATATTTAAGTCTTTTAAAAAGTCTCTTGCCAATTTTAAAACCAAGAATGTCTTTCTCAAGGATGTTGGAACAAGCCCTTTGATAGTAAGCATGAAGGGGGATAGCACCCCTCTCTCCCTGTTTGTCTGGAAAAGTAGGAGCCTAACCTCAGTAGACACCTTGTCCCAAGTTGTAAGCTCAGACTGAGTTCTGGCCTCTCTCTCCTACTGCAATAGCCTTAAATAAAGTCTTCCTTACCCAGTTAATTTTGTCCAGTGAAATTTTTGCTTTATATAGAAGAGATCAGGGATCTTGATCAGTAATTATTATTTTTAAAATGATAAATGAAAGCTTTTTTAAAAAAAATTGCATGGTTTTAAGTTAGAATTCAGTAAATAGTAAAGCTAGTATAAAGCATGCTAAACCAATGAAGAATGAATGCATCGCCATGAGGAATAATTTATTAATTACTCATTGAATCTGTCATAGGACAGGCTCAACAAAGAGGCATTTGGCAACCCAAGCAATGCAGATAGTTGTGAGAAGAAAAAGTAGAACAGGTAGAAGAGCGTATAGCCACTGACTAGGGTACAGGGCTGGCCACTGCAGATGACTTTTGATCTGATGATCAGATGTTAAATAAATACCTCTTGAAGGAATGCTAAGTAGACGCAATTCATTCAGGTAGAAAGAAAATGGAGTGTGGTAGCAGAAGTCCTCAGTACACATAGGCTGAAGCTTAGCAGATTCCAAAAGTACCTTCAACAGTAAGGGGACAGAAAGCTGAGTACATTCTCCTGTGGGAAGGGGTTGGCAAGACTTCAGGAAGAACTAGCCAGAGAAACAGAAGCCAAGTATCAGTCCATTGGTCTGAACAATTCCGTGGGATAAAAAGTACAACTTGCTGGACACACAGGTGCTCATGGCTTGTGTCATGTATCCTTGGTATTTTGATTCTGTCAACAAGAATAATTCCAGATTCCAAGGGCTAGAGGACCTCTACCAGTGGACCTCTATAAATGTAAGGCTATAAACACACATCCAAATAGCCATGAAGGCTTGGATTCTAGGAGGCAGGGATGGGAACGGTGATGGGCCACTGGAATGGACCAAGCCATCAGGTGAAGAGAATTGGAGTTAAAATCTGAAAGGTCTGGGTGGCCAGGGCATCTAAACTGTCTTTACCCTTGCTCCAAGATACTGTGCACTATTCTTCTAAGCTATTTAAGAACTTTTGAAAACTCCTGCTACTTCCTTCTCCAGGGACAAGCATAGATATTTATTTAAGAGTGTGATACACTAAACTTTTTCATCAACTCACAGACTGTGAACCTTTCCCAGAGAGAAAAACAGCACACTCCTATTGTCTTTCATTTCCAAGTGCCAGAGGGGAATTGCTTTTAATAAATACTTTTACACTGCACTTCAGTTGAATTGCTACAGTGTGAAAACAGGCCTGAGGAGAATAGCACACTGCCAAATTCCCTCCAGCGGGTGCAAAATAATACTATCGATTCTGGCAGCGAAATAAAATGGAAATTTGATTACTTTGTTTTATTCTATATGGAGATAATGTGTGAGCACATTTAAATACATAATTCAAGGTATTTCAGCTACGGCCCTAGATGATGATTTAACGTCAGCCTTACACTAACCTTGTAACATGAGAGTTGCATTTAGAGCTGACAACTAAAAAGAGAGTTGATGAAATTACACTTTATTTTATTTTCTGCAGAGCTAAGCAACCTGTTTATTCCATTCTCAAGGCCAACTACTGCCATAAATTTGAGGAAACTAAACCTACCCAGAGAAGGCCATACATATTAATAAAGTTGAAAGAATTGTCTACTTACCATATTGGAACAGATTCCACCCAGGAACAAAAAATTAATACAATGTAAAGATTATATGCAAGGGTCAAATTATAGTAAGAGATTTAAGGTACAAATAGATTTATAGAAACTTACCTTGCAATTAGAGAAAATCCACAATCGTATTAAAGACATGTAAATAGCTAGTTTTGAAGAAATACAGAATGGTTTTAGGAAAATGCAGTGTAGAGGTATTCTGCATAAATGGTTAAAAAGTTGAGAAAGCCACTAAAAGATATTAGGGAAAGAAAATTAATATTCTTCAGTAATATTGTGGAAGAACTGAATATCTTACATTGGGAAATAGGCTTAGTGGTAACAACTTTAAGCTCATAATCTAAAAAGTTGGTTCATTTTACTTTATGTATTTTACTTACCTCTTTCATAACAAGCTTAGGCTAGCCCAGAAAATTTAAACATTGACTATTTTTAATCCTAACACTCATTTTCAGGGCACGGATGTAGCAAATGATGCATTCATAGTAAACTTTCAAGGTCCCACGAACCAGGGTGACAAGATATTTCATATGCAGAGCCACACAGAGCAACACTCACATCAGAAAGACAGCCTCTTTTCAAAGGTCAGTCGCAAAACTACCACTATGTGAATTAGGGCATAGAAGACAAAATTATATCTCCTCCCACAACACAAGACGAATAAAAGTGGAAATTTTAGGGGGCCCACATAGTTCAGCTCCTTTTACTTTTTCACCTGAATGACTTTTTAGTATGGCAATATATACCTCAATAAATTATTTGTGAATTAACATAACAATAGGAGAGAACCAAACCTAATCTGACTAGATACTTAATAGGTTAGAATGACACGGTTTATTCTCATTTAGTGTCAAATTTCTGCTCACTTCTAATCACAGGTAAAATAGAGGCTCGGTCTTAAAGCAAATTATCTTTGACATTATCAACTTCTGAGCACCAAACCTTTCTATTTGCTGATTACATTACTTCCTTTGGCTTCCAGTGTAGATTCTAACCGTACTTGTCTATTTGTATTTAATTAATAAATTATAGCCTTCCTTGCTCCAAAAGAAACGTATTTGAAGCAACACTCTCCAACATCGTTCTGGCTGTAGGTTTCTATTTAAATTCACTTAACTCCAATTAGTAATCTACAAGGCTGTCTGCCTTAATTGCTACTGTTGCTATTGTTTCTGCTATTCTGCTGCCACTACTTTCCATCTTGCTTCTATCTTTGTCTTCTATAGTTGTCTCTTTATAATTACACAAACTGCATTGAATTGCACAAGGGATTTGAAAACGCGTGTATCTGGTTGGAAACTTTTATAATTATTTAATCTGCTGCATTTGGTGCCGTCAATGTTTTGCCTTTATCATCAGGGGACTTGATGGTCAAGCTGCATTAACCTCTTACCCCACTGAGGGGGTCTCTTTTTAGTCCCCTAGTGCAATAGGTAGGTACCCTAAGGATACATCATCAACCTTAACAATAAAAGTTATCGTTCTCACTGATCACTTCTGCCCATCTCCAGAGGACTCTGGCTTTATTATTACTAAATCTGAAGTTGTATTTTCTTGATAGCCACTTTGGCTATGCAGAGAATTTCCACACTAAACACTCTGGATACATCTTGTGACCATGCCTGACACTCAAATCTCACAGTTCTCTTTAATCTTTTCACTTCTCACAATGAGAAAAACATTTTGAAATTTAGAGATTAAAAGTGCCTAAAACTTCAGGGGGCAAATAAAGTGCCTAACGCTGAAATTCACATGCAAACAACTGTCATGTTATTCTAGAGCTCTTCTTAGCATTTTATTATTTTTTTTAAATAGCTTTATTTGGAGGAAAAATCAAAGAAGGCAAGACCAGTTCAACATGCCTTTGATTGTCCACATAAGTCATCTGTAGTCATAACATGGTGGTTTCTAGTTACCTCAAACATAATGTTAAAGCATATGGTCATTGGGTCTAAATTTAGATCCTTCCTTCCTTTATTCCTTCACCATTTTTTCCCTACCTACATAGCCCTTGCGTACATTTTGTTCCATGTGTATAAGGGGTACACAGGTTTTATTTACATACTTTGTTTTGGGGGCAAATTGAGTGAAGGTAATAAGTGTGTCCCTCACCTAGACAGTATGAATCATACCCAATAGGTGTGAGTTACTCCCCTTCCCAGCTTAATTTTCATTGAGATTTACTTTCATATATGTGCTTAAGTATTGATCAATTAGTTACAATCAGAGCAGTCACAATTACAGAAAAAGAAGTACAGCTAACACTAGCCAATAATTTATTTATCCTAGAAACAAAGGCAAATGTAGGCTTTGGGACGCCAAAAGTTTGTGTAAACTTGGGAGGTCCTCTTTTCGAAAAGAAATCCAGCCGTGTGGACTGTAGTAATAGAATTCATTGTAGTAAATGAACTGTAAACTGACCTGTATACTTAAAAATGGCTAAGATGGCAAATTTGGTTATGTGTATTTTACCATAATATTTTTGAAAGTCTAGTTGTAAAAAAAAGGTGAGGGAGTGGGACATCTGAGAGCTTGCTCACTGTCCACACATGCACATTTCATTTGAAAAGTTTCTGTTGATGTTTTTTGCCTGGTTTTTAAAGTGGTGGTTTGGTTCTTTCTTGCTAGTTTGCTTGAGTTCTTTATAGACTGTGGTCATCAGTCCTTTATTGGATGCATAATCTTCTCTGTGAATACACAGCCTAGATGGTGGCTGCTGACAAGCCATCAGAAGAGGTCCCAGAATAAAACCTACCTTGTTAGCACTTTGATCTTGGTCTCACCAGCCTCCAAAAATGTGAGAAATAAATTTCTGTTGTTTAAGCAGATAAACAAAAACAAGTGAAATATACATAATGTAAAAAAGTGAAAACAAATTAGAGGCATTTTAAAACTCAAGTCCTTCCTTTTGTTTTAAGATTTGGGAAATTTATCAGAACTTCTGGTGTACAAACACTTTCATGTTGAATTCTGGTCTCCTTTTCCAACAAAATTTCTCAACAACTCTCAGGGTTCAAACAGCCCATAAGTGAAGGACCCTGAAACCTCTGCTTTCTTACATGTAGTATTCATGGGAAAGCCACTTCTGCTGAGAAAGACATGTACAGAACCCCATTAAAAGGTCATTCACTGTAACATGGCTAATATCAGCAAAAACAAGGGAAAAATTACCACCTAGTCGTAGATGACAAAATGTGATGGTCTTAAGAGTTGAACTCTGAGGGCGCCAATATTTCATGCTATTTGACTTTACACAAGTTACTTAATCTCTCTGTACATTATTTGTAAAATGGAGATCATGTCAACAGGTTATTATGAAAAGTCAAGTTAGCTGATATTTATAAAGTGCTTAGAACAATGCTTGGTGCCTGGTAAGTGCTATTGAAATATAAAATAGATAAAAATCTAACTGGAGACTAAGTAAGGTCATCTATAAACAGAACATTATACAGGTGATAAAAAATAAATATATATTAAATATTGATATGGAAAGCCAGTGTGTAAAAAAAGTAATTACAAAATAGGAAAACATAATTTGAAACCAATTATAGGGACAGAGGAAGAGAAGTTTGCCTTTATGCTACTTGTAGGTTGGGTGGTTCAATATAGCACTATTTAGAGATATTATTTTTGTCTGATAAAGGAGAAAATACATGAACAATGCATGATAGTATACTGTCCATACTTGTGAAAGTTTGAAAACATATAGTCTCACAACTTTTTTTACCTACCCCCCATAGAGAAATGGGGTCTATGTCCCCTTCCTTGAATCCTGGCTCTGTTACCAATAAAATATTGCAAAAACTGACACTGGCTCCATTTCCAGACCCAGGTCATAATTAACTGGCGGGTTCCACTTTCTGCTTCTTTCTGTTTCCACTTAACTCTTGAATGCAGCTTCTGCTCTGAGGAAGCCTGGACAACATAACGTGGTGACACCATTTGTAGGTGTTCTGGTTGACAGGCCCCGCTGAGGTACAGCCGACAACCAGCACCCCCAGGCCTGCAAGCTAACACACCACTCCTTGATACCACCCTAGCTTTCCAGTATTTCATTATAGACCAGAGATAAGCCACCAACACTGGGCCCAGGACATACTCCTGACCCCAGTTGTGAGCTTAGAAACTGGTTATTTGATGTCGTTGCTATCTGTTCTGGTTGTTATCCAACCAGATAGATAACAGGTAATTGGAACATGTATAATTTTTTCCATGATCTGAGTATTTTGGATGCTCTCAATCAATGATCATATCTTCTCAACAGACTATACTACCTTCCTCCACCCAGTAGACCACATGGTTCCAATGGAGTCAATGAGGTCTCCAGCTGTGAATTAGGTCTATGTTCTAAGAGGTGATCTCTCTTTCTAATATTTGTGTATATACTGGCAAACAAATTAAATCCATAGCAACTGTTAAAAGTTTGTGAGTAACAATGATAGACCTACACAAAGAAAAGAGGTCTCCTTGTTGCTTAAAGTGCATGTTTGAGAATGCTCAAAGCGATTTTGAGACAATGACAAAGGAAATCAAAGGGGCTTTACCCAGTAATTGGGAACTAATTGAAACATTTTGACATTATGAAGGACATACCAACTATTACTGTAGTCCACAGGATTGGGCAACAGTTGCATGAGATCACTGGAAAGGTGGAGGAAACCTTGGTTGGAGGCATAATAGGACTCTAGGAGATTAAATGAACCTGGAAATGTAACTGCTTACATATGGCCATGTGGAGAGCGCCCCGCATTCTGTTTGTGTTGATTCACTTAGAGCTCTATTCCCTTTCCAGGAACCCTAACTCACAATAAAAGAATATATGGATCTGTGTGCATGTGTATACATTTTTCCCTTGCACTTCACTATGCATCAGAAATGCTTGGAAACATGCATAAGAAATACTTAATAATAGTTAATAATGGCTCCTTCTGGAGCACTAGGAAGCAGGATTTGAGAAGCAGATGGTCTGTGGGAAGGGTAGGGAAACATTACTTTTTAATTTCTTTCTTTTTTTGAAAGAATATATTGCTTATATAATTGAAATTTGAAAAATAAAATCAATTTTAAATAAGTGAGTCCAATTAGAAGCATGGCGTTTATAACTTCTCTTCTTGGCTTCCTGGCAGAGAACACGGCAGAGTGCATCGTCCTGGCAGGCCTTCCTCTGCTTCCTGACAATACTGGGTAGTGGGCTATATGCATGCATTTTTAACATGGAATGATTATGAAATGTCAAACCCTTTCACTTTGTCTTTATATTATTAGCTCCAAAAATTTCCAGGTTCTAAAAATAAGATAAACTTCTCTCCTGACTTTATGTACCTGGGCCATGTTTTAAGCATACAGTTGTCATTTGTGAAACGTGTATCTGAAGGTGGACATCAAAACTGTGTTCACGATTATCATTTTTCTTTCCATGCTATCTCAGAGCAATCCCAGGAAATGTTCTTTCATGATCAAAGCAAATCAGCGCTTGGAAAAATGCACTATTTTCAGTTAACTCCGCTATCAGCAAGTGCCAAATGCATTAGAAGACAGAATGTTTCACACTGAAGTTAAAACACAGCACTAAAAAGCAACCACGAGATCACCAAGACAATCTATATAAAAAAAAAAAAAATGTGGGCCAACTGTACATGTTTATTCAGGGCAAAACCACCATCAGTGTGCAGAGCTTAGCTTTATATATCTCACAACATGCCCCAGAGAATAACAGAGACTTGAAAAAGACAGAAGGAAAATATGCATGACTTCCAACTGTCAAAACAGGCAGTTGGGCAACTATATTAATCGTGATTTTAAACCCTTGTAACAAATTCTGTTTCAATGGTATTCCATTTTTCTTTCTATAGAAGGGAATATAGCCCCTAAAAGAAAGCAATTTGCACTTGAACTAACTGTGTGTGTTAAGGCCCTTACTAAGGACATACATATATCATAGTGTTTCTCTCTCAGTGGATAAGAAATCTGGTTAAGAAATCCACAACCAGGCTGGGCACAGAGGCTCACACCTGTAATCCTATCACTTTGAGAGGCCAAGGAGGGAGTATGAGACTAGTCTGAACAATATAGGGGGACCTTATCTCTACCAGAAATAGAAAAATTAGCCAGGTACATTGTAGTGTGCCTGTAGTCCCAGCTACATGGGAGGCTGGGACAGCCTGAGCCCAGGAGTTAGAGACTTCAGTGAGCCATGATCACACACATCATTGCACTCCCGTTTGGGTGACATAGCAAGACCCTGTCTGGCAAAGAGAGAGAGAGAGAGAGAAGAAGAAAGCCACAATCATTTAGGAAAAAAAGTCATAAATTCCATGTTGTAAAAGAAAATAACAATGATCTAATTATATATGTGAGACCTATGTCAGCCCCGCAAATTGTAAATTATTAAAAGGCTTCCATCTACTTTCACTGATAACGATCCTCTTCCTAATTGCACATTGTTCCTTGAGATATTAAGAAGACCTGGCTCTATACATTAGATATGGCTATCTACATTAATTCATATATGCATAACTTATAAATAAATGTATATACAGGCAGTGCAAGCTCATTTTCTTTTACTGATAGAAAACGTATGTTCAAAAATGGTGAGGTCACTCTACAGAACAGAACAAGGAGCAAGAAGAGATCAGTCTGCAGGGCAGGGGTTAGGCCTTTCTTTGTTGGGGATGCCACATCCTCTCCCTGCTCTGCTCTCTTCTCTATTTCTTATCTCTCCCCCACCTCTCTCTTCCCGCTAATATAAAATAAATTTTTACTTTTATATCCTAAAAGGAAACAAAAACAGAGATCAGTAAAAAAAAAAAAGAAAGGCTCGGTGCCTGTGGCTCAAGTGGCTAAGGCGCCAGCCACATACACCTAAGTTGACGGGTTCAAATCCAGCCCAGGCCCTCCAAACAACAATGACGGCTGCAACCAAAAAATAGCCGGGCGTTGTGGCAGGTGCCTGTGGTCTCAGCTACTTGGGAGGCTGAGGCAGGAGACTCGCTTGAGCCCAGGAGTTGGAGGTTGCTGTGAGCTGTAACGTCACAGTACTCTACCCAGGGGGACAGCTTGAGGCTCTGTCTCAAAAAAAAAAAAAAGAGCATGTCAATTTTTAATTTCTAGTTGATTCACTCTGAAATGCTGACCCAAATAATTTCCTAAGGAAATGCTCATTCAAGCATGTACACATCAAAAGGATTGTTGAATTTTTTTTTTTAACTACCTTGTTAACTCTGGCCCACCCACCTCCAGAGTCATTTTCCTGAAATGATGAAGAAAGGCATGATGACACACTAGATTCTGAGGGAAAACACTGATTCATTTAAAGAAGTGAGTAATTTCCAATGTACTTAAGTAGTTTACATGCAAATGATCCATTTTATGTTTTGTTTCTGTGTCTGCTCTTAAGAGAAGTATGCATATTATTTCTCAGTGAGAGTAGAAAAGATTCCTTAGAATATTAACAGGTCCTGACAAGGAAAACACCTGCAAAAACTGCCTCTGCTCCTTTCCCAATTATACAGCTGGAAGGGACATCAGGAGTCAGCCATTCCATCCTATTTTAGATGGAAAACTTGGGGTATGGCAAGATGAAGCTACATCAGTAAGACTGCACAGTGCGTGAGCCATAAAGCCAGGCCCAAATGCTTCCTGACACCGGACCCATCATTCCCCAACTTAAGGAGACAGAAGCAGAAACACCATGCTATCCTTAGTAAAAAATTTACTCAAAAACTTAATTTAGATACACTTACATTTCCTAAGAGGACTGCATTCTAAGAAATTAAAAAATAAGAAAGGAGAAAAAGAACATAAAAGGGGAAGGAAAAAAAACCTTTAGAATGGAAGACAGCCTTTAAATAAGGTTTTTACATGATTATGCAATTGGCTGTTTTGACAGTTGGGAGCTCTGCAGTTTCATCTTTTGTACAAAATCTCAGATAAATGTGAGAAACGCTGAAATATAGAGCACATACTTAATGATAGTTTCACAAAGCATTAGAAATATAGTATACTCTACTTGCATTTCATATACTAAAAAAAATTGTATAGATCCTCTTTGACTTTGGTGATCCAGAGACATTTTTTTGTAGAAAATATTTTTGTCTTCAAATACATTTGGCAATTGTGAATAGCAGAATTAATTAAAAATAACACATTTTTCCAAGAAGTGAATTTGCTTTGATTATGAAAGATTTCTTGTTAAACTCTTTACTAGTTTACCATTTTATTTTTAAAAAGAGACATCCTGATTCACTGGGGCTGGGAACCAGCATTTTTAACAGCCACTTTTGATTCTGATGTAGGATCGTACTTTCAAAAATACTGCTGTTAAGAATCAAGGGAAAAAAACATATGATCATTTCAATAGATACTAAAAAAGCATTCAACAAAATTCAGCATCCATTATGAAAAACTCTCAACAACCTGCATAAAGAATGAACATACCTCAAAATAATAAAGGCCATATATGGCAAACCCACAGCTAACATGATACTGAATGGAGAAAAATTAAAAACCTGTCCCCCAAAATCTGAAAAAAGACAAAGACTCCCACTTTCATCACTTTTTTTCAGCATAGTACTGGGAGTCCTAGCCAGAGCAATTAGGCAAGAGAAAGAAAGAAATGGGCACTCAAATTGGAAAGGAAGAAGTCAAATGATCCTTGTTTGAAGATGGCATATTACATTTACAAAGACCTGAAGACTTCACCAAAAAACTATTAGAACTGATGAAAATTTACTAAAATTTTAGGATACAAAATCAACATATAAAAATCAATAGCATTATACAGATCAACAGCAAACTAAAGAAGAAATCAAGAAGGTGATCCCATTTACAATAGCTATAAAAAATAAAATCTAACAAATTAATTTAACCAAAGAAGTAAAAGATCTCTACAAGGAAAACTATAAAGCACTGATAAAAGAAACTGAACAGGATATAAAATAAATGAAAAGATATTCCATTCTTATGAATTGGAGAAACTGATACTGTTAGAATGTCCATAATTCCCACAGCAATCTACAGATTCAATGCAATACCTGTCAAAATACTAATGACTTTCTTCACAGAATGTTTTTTTAAATCCCCATATTTCTATGGAACCTCAAAAGGTCCTGAATAGTCAAAGCAATCTTAAGCAAAAAGAAATAAGCTAGAAGCATCACACAAAGATACAATTAGATAGAAAGAATAAGATCTACTGTTCAATAGTATCATAGGGGGACTCTAGCAAACAGTAATGTATTTTATAGTTCAAATTAGCTAGAAGAGATGAATTGGAATATTCCCAACATAAAGAAAAGATAGATGTTTGAGATGATATGGATATTCCAATTATTCTGATTTGAACATTACACATAGTATACACAAAATATCACATATACCCCTCAAATACATAGTAGATACATATTATTGTCTATTAGCAAGATAACAAAAACAAATATCAATTATAAAACACTGCTGTTAAAAGATAAACTGTGGCATATTAAAATTTAAGAAGTTCATTTGAGCAACAGCAGTTCATAATCAGGCAGCATTAAACATTAAGTGGTTTGGGGCACTGAGGGAAGAGTTTGAAGGGAAGGCTTTTTTATAAGGTGAAGGTGGATACAGAGTAAAAACAATTATTTGATTAAAGTTTGAGCAGTTGTCTTATTTTTACTCTCCCAGTAGAACACCTGATTATACGTGTAGTTGGCCAACTACGATTGACAATGCTTAAGTTTCACTTTGTTTACATAGAAACTCCTGGCAACGAAGTCACCCCAGCCTACTGGTCTCCCATTAAGTTTTTTTGGCACTGCTATTTTTTAGAATGGGGAACTTGACTGACTTCACAATGTGTTTTGAAGTTTAAATGATTCTCACTTTAGGAATGTGGAATCACAAACTACTTGAACTACTTGTTACAAAGAGAATGTTTTCAAAGATCACTTAAGAATTATATGAAATCAACACAAAGGCAATTATGCAGACTTCAAGGCTTGCCTATCCAAATCTGATTCTGAAATTGCAGTTGCCATTGATGTTTAGCAGGCCCACCTGGGTTGGAATCCACCACCCTTGGTGTATTTGGCCAGCTGACTGAGCTACGAGCACCACCCATTGTCCCTTTTGATAGGTCTATTACAGAACTTGTCTTGAGTTGCAAGTGCCAACTGGGAATCTCCTCCATTGTGCCGCCATCACATCCAGAATTCCTAATAATACCCACTGACTTCTAATGCTATCTAGAAGAATAGCAATGGCCATTAATGTATAAAGGAAGACTGAATGAATAGAAAACAGTAAAGAAACAAGGAACATCTTAATAAGAGAGCAACAAAGTGAAGCTCTGGATTAAAGTCCAAGTTTGCTGCTGTGGCTAGGGAAGACCTGCCTCAGAAGCAGCTATATTGATTCCTGCCACCCAGAGAAGCATGAGGAAACTGAAGCCAATGAGGTAGAAAGATGAGAAAGGAAGAGAAGAGAGAACTGCTAGAGATAAACCAAAGCTACAGCACGGTTTGGCACTGTGCTCACTGTATCCATAAGCCCCTTCCTCTGGAACATAGATGAGCACTTGCCTTCCTAGAGCAGGCAAAGTGGAAGCTGCTTGGCTAAGAGAGGTAGCCAAGATTTGCAAGTCAAACAAACCAAAATTGAAACCTCAGCTCCATCAGTAACCCTGGAACCTTGTACATAACCTCTGTAAATCTCAGTTCCCCATTTCTAAAATGGGGGAAATAATTCCAACCCATGAACCTATAAGAATTAAAGAAATGGGTATATAAAGTTCCCAGTAGGGCGCCTTCTCTCTCCCCTCTCCTTCATCTACTCACTCTTCAGTGAAGGGAAAGTGGAAAGCACATGGAGGCATCTGTGAGTCAGTTACTGAGTTTCCTTATAGGCATTTGTGTCTTTTTCAACATCCTGCAGTAATTTGCAGGGAGAAATAAACATCACTTCATGAATATGAACTGATTATAGTTCATCTTCTGTCATTTCAGTATTCTTAACAGAAAAGGTGAATATAGATTTGAAATACTGTGCATCCTTATAAAATAAAAATAAACCGACCTTAACTTGTTGAGGATTCATTGTGTTTGGCATGGGGGGAGTACAGAGAAACACACAGCACAGTTTCTTAACTAAAGGAGTTAACAAATGACTAGACGTTCAAAGCAAGTGAAAAGTTTCAGAACCATAAAAAATTAAGCAACAACTAGAGATACAGTAGAAAATATGACACAAGGCAGTTTATGATTAATTTTCAAATGAATTGCACAGACAATAATTGTTATATGAATTGAGAAGAGAAAGAAATCCACCCCGAATACAGAGTGAAGAAGGTTAAAAACAAAGGTTAGAAATTGGTGGCTCATGGGCAGAAATCAACCACCAGGCCCATTTAGTGTCAAGCTCTTAGTGGGTTTTTTGTTTTGTGTTTGTTTCCTTTTTTAAAATGAGTTGACAACATTAAAAATGGGGAAATCGTCCAAGGAAAGCCATTCTGAAGGCTAAATTGGTTATCTTGGGAATTTGAAGGAAGAGGAACCGAAAAGGACATCCAATTATAGCCCTCCCCTCCATTGGTTCATTCATTTGTGAATAGCATCTCCCTTCTATCTGGGCACTTCTAACATCCAAATATATTCTGTGCCTTTCCTGCTGTCAAAAATTCTTGTTAACAACCGTACAGAGACTTACTATTTTCTGAGCTACCAACAATAATTAAAATCATCAGGGTAAAAACCAGCAGTTCCTCCTCCTTGGTGATTATCAGCTTAGAGCTAGCTTCACAGCCTGACCACTTCATAATAAAGTGAACAGGCAGGTAATTAAATGCCCAAATCTGTAAGAACCCACAGGGATTAAGTGCCAACAAGCAATTTTACATTTGAGACAGTTTGAGGATCAGGCAAATGAATAAACAGATATCTTAGATTGGATTCCAGCATATACCCTGACTGCAAAGCAGCTAAATACACACAAAAGACCTTTGTTCACAGTCACTCTTTTTACTTACCCTACTCTATTGGTAGAACAGAGACATGGTCTCATTTAAATATTCAGAAGCCCAGGATGGTTTGTTCTCCAAAACCTTTTCTGTATCATATAAACGTATGTCTACCCTTGTGGGATTGAATTGATATTGACTGCCTCAAGTTGCTTCAGAAATTATTTCATTCATTGAAAACACCAAACATTCTGTACATTCTGTGAACCAATCTGTATCTCCAAAAGATTTTTTCCATCCGCTATTTCACATTCTAACTTTCACTGTGTAATTCAATGTATTTTAGTATCTTATCTTCATAGCTCTTCAGCCTTTGGATTTATCTTTTGAATGTTAATAGGCAGCCCCAGAATTACTCATGTCCATTTGAGGGTGGAAAATAATCACTTGGAATAAGAGGAGAGAAGATAAATACTTTTTAGCAAAGAAGAGCCACTAACCTTTTATTCCTATACCCACCTAAAACATCCCAGCATATGCCAATTTGACTTTCAAAAAATAAGAATTACTTTAGTTAATAAGACATTTTAAGTTTTTCCATAGGACCCCTTTAAACAGATGTTGTCTCAGTATTTTACATGTAGTAAGTAGATACTTGATGTGTTCACTGAATATGAATGAAATGACTAAATGAGATGTTATTTGACATCTAAGTTTTATAATATTTTCAATATAATTTTTTATGAATAAGTACATTTTTACCTTCTAACTATATCTCTTCTGTAGTGTTTAAGATCATCATCACTCACTAATCTTCTTTAGAAAAGATAGAAACAATTCATTTGGTCAAGCCCAGGGAGTTTACAACCTAGTCACGTTTAAGGTTAGCCCTGAAGATATCCAGGAATCTGCTATAAATTATTTCAATTTATAGAGTTTCAGGGGATGAATGGCATTAGCCCACTAAACTGGCATCTGAGCCACTTGGGCTTATAATTAAACAGATTGCAACCGTTTGGTGATATGGTCATTTTGTAGATATAGAGGAAAAAATTACAGTGAGAACAATGACCTTGGTCACTGAATAATATGAACATATTTTCCATCTAAATTTATATAGGAAAATAAATGAATAATGACTCTACTTCAAACTTAAAGCAGGCAACTCAGTGCTTTATGCAGTTAAAGAGGAAGAGGAGACCAAATCCGTCTCCCACAGTGGAAATAGTTCTAAAACTAAGACAATATTGAAATAATTTCCCTGTGCTGGGCAAATTCGACCTTTTTAAAGAAGCAATACCTCTTCCCAAACCCTTATCTAAAGCAGAAAAGAAAATCTTCTTTTCTTTGATTCTCTCCATAAAATTAAGGAACTATCCCAGTAGGACTCAGAAACATTTCTTTATTTTTCATTGCCTAGAATTGAATCCACAACCACTTCCTAAGCAAGTGACCAACAAGGGGCACAGCGACACCACTACTGGACAGAACATTCACCCTTCTCAGCATCCCTTATCGAGGATGAAGTTACCCTCCCCTTCCCAGACCACACAACTGCACAGAAGAGGATGAATGCACAAAGTCTGAGCTCTACTAAGCAAGGAAGACTGGCCCAGCACAGATTCAGTTGGGTACCAGGATATCGGCTATATTAATCTCTCCCCTGAGCAAGAGACCCATGGATACAACTGTTTCTGAAATACCTACTCTCATTTCAAACTCAACATGTATATAACCAAAGTTGTTATCTCTGCCCCTTCTCCCATGAGAACTCTTCTCACATTTGCTATTCCATTGTGTAATTCTTCTATATGACCAAAAGCCCAGTCAGAGCCTGAGCAAGATCTTCAATTCCTTCTTTTCCTTGTTTATTCAAACAACTCCCACGCTGATCATTTTGACTCTCCATTTCATTTCTACTACCACTGCCTCTGAACTCTTCTCCCTTCTTTTAGGCTGGCCTTTCCTCACCCAGGACAAGGTTGAACTGACTCCAACAAGAGCAATTAATCTACCATACAAACCCAACCACATGACTCTATTTATGCATTGTCTACAAGAGGGATTCTTTTATGACTTTGACTTCCCTAAAATCAGAAGTAAAATTTTTGAATGTATACATTTGTGAAACTTTCAGATTATCTCAGGGAAGTCCCTGACCCCAGTAAAGCTCAAAAAACTGGCATCATAGATAAAAATCTAAAATATTTAACACAGAACATACGATGTTTCATAATCTGGTCCTTACCTATCTCTCTCAACTCACCTTTTACACTTCTTTCCCTTACATTTTATGTTCTACCAAAAGTAAACTACTTGTAGTTATTCAAGTACACCTCTGTGCCTATACACAAACCAGTACTTCTTTCTAGATTATTCTTCTTGCCATAATCCATCTAGAACTTGTCAATTCATCCTTCACATCCAGGATATCACTTGTATATCACTTCCTTAGGAAAGCCTCCATGTATGGTCTCAGAACATATCACTTCCTTCTATGTACTTTCATTTGACAGATACCTTTCTGTTTATGATACAATTGACATGATGGTGTGTATTTACCTATTTCCTCCACCAAATTCTGAGCTTCCTGAGGAAAGATGGTGTCTTACTCTTTTTGGATCCCTTCGTCTCCTAGCAGAGCACCCAATACAAAGTAAGTGGTCATGATGTACTTGTTAAAAAGAACCACTTGAAAATACAAATGCTCATAATTAGTGGATAATTATGCATTGTGGGTTAATCAAATATTAAGCATTATTGTTACAACTGCTTTCTTTTTCTCGCCTAAGTTTGAAGGCAATAATTCTCAAACTTTAGTGTGCACCAGACTTACCAGTGAAGCTTCTTAAAAGTGCAGAAAGAAGCCTTGGGCCCTATCCCACACCTGCAGAGCCAGAATCTCTAGGGCCAGAGTGCTAGTACATGCTTTTTAAATAAACTATCAAGGTGAAGCTAATGACTGCTGCTTCCACGAATTGACAGAAATCACCTTCTATTCCAGCCTAAGAACCAAAGACAAATTCTCATTCGTCTTCTCTTTGTGGCTTCAGGCAAAATGGTCTGTCACTACTGGTGGCAATGGGATAGTCCATGTTAGTCAGGGCTGACATGCTTCCCCTGACAGTGGAGAAGAAATGGAAAAGCTCTCAAAGGAGGAAAATAAAAGGAGCTCCAGTCCTTGAAGTCATTTGGACAATTCCATTCAAAGACCCAATGCAGAAAATTAACATTCTGGCTCCCAGAAACTTTATTTTCACTTTTCTTCTGGGCATAATTTCTATAGAATTGTTCTGACCCTCGTGATTTTGTATGATGACTTACAGTATGGAATTGCAGATTTTATTCCATATTATTTTCTTAACATTCTCATAGCACGCTGACCACACTATTCTCTAAGCATCCCAACAAAACTCCTAATCTACCCTCAGTCCCTGCCCAGGCCAATGAGCTATGGAAAGACAAGAATAAGAGTGTTACACAATAAATCAGAAATGGCCCCAAACCCGAGTGCCTGCAGCCTCACTACAGCTGTTTTCTCTTTGGCCAAGGAGGAAACAAGTATGACTCCGACTCCTACCAAGCCTGCCGATCAAGACAATGGCTCTTCTCTATCACTCATCTCTGTTAAAAAGCTCATGCATTGCTGTTTGCTTATTCATGATGAGCTAATTACTCATATGTGTATTATAACCATACCTCATCTTCCCAGTTAGATTTATGCCTTACTTACCTGGGTAAATGTGGCAGCCGCAGAAGTGTCTCCCTTCCAGTGCCATTCCACAGAACCTACTGTGGGAAACAGAGCTAATTGAAGACTCCAGCCACTGACTCTTTGGCTGCCCCAGGCAATACTTTCCTCAGTCTGCTCCCAAACAATGGCTCAGCACAGTAGAGGTGCTAGATTCAGCCATTCCTACCTGCCACAGAACTCCTCAAATGGGCACACTTTGCTCAGAGATGAGACTGAGCCAGAATCCCAAACTTTGAGGTTTTCCCTACCTAATCCTCCCTTCCGTCTTTCTTGCATGGCTGTCAGACGCACATTGTGGTCTGAAGACTCTTTCTAAAGGGTCCTGCTGCAGCCTCCCTCCTCCTTCACAGGTGTTTCCTCTCAATAAATGTCTTGCACATTTAACCCCCGTCCGGGCTTCTTGAAGAACCCAAACTGACGCAGTGTTTTCTGTTTAAAGATTATTGCACATGAGCGGTGCCCATAGCTCAGTGGGTAGGGCACCAGCCACATACACTGAGGCTGGTGGGTTCAAACCCGGTCTTGGCCAGGTAAAACAACAATGACAACTGCAACAACAACAAAAAAATAGCTGGGCGTTGTGGCAGGTGCCTGTGGTCCCAGCTACTTGGTAGGCTGAGGCAAGAAAATGTGATACCACGGTACTCTACCCAGGGCAACAGCTTGAGAAAAAAAAAAAAATATTATTGCAAGTTCTTCACAACTACTCATTAAAAGGTGGACACCCTGTGAGCCAAGACTTCCAGCTGGACAAGTGAAAACATCTGGAAAACTCAAGACCAGCCCTCTGCCAGCTGAGCACCACTAAGCACTCTCAATCAGCAGCACATGGATCACCCAGCCAAGCTCCACCTGAATTCCTGACCCAAAGAATCTTAACAGGAAATAAAATGGTTCTTTTAGCCACTGAGTGAGCAATAGATACCAGAATGTGTACTACAGTCATTTCTTTCGTTGATTTTTCTCTCCTGTTTTGTTGGGGTAAAAACCAATAGCTTAGACACAATTTCTCACAAAAGGTTTTAAGCATCTATATGGAATGGTATTTTACATAATATCTCAAGCTACATTTTTTAATGTAAGATTAGATTTTATTCAAATCTAACCTGTTATACTGAATAGAAACCTTGTAATTTCTGGTGCCAAGAACGTACCTTGCGAAAGCTCTCCTACCTATGGGATTTTAATTCATTGGATCACTTTCTAGCTTAACTTTATAGAAATAAACTCAATAATTTTCCAGTTAGTATGCAACTCTGCAAGATTTTTTTATGTTCAAAAGAGGTAGACGGGTACGGTGGGAAGCTTTTCAAAAAAATGTGGCTGTTGAAAAGAGTATGCTGCTGCAGGCAGATTTGAAATGGAACACTGATTTTATTTTGATCAATAAATCAAGATAACACAAAGCATTACCATTCTCGAACATTGCAGTTTTTGCTTCATTTTAACTGAATGTGTCTTGTGGAATCTTGCTTTATTTCATAAAACAGAATGACAATTTTTTTTTCCCCAGCCAGACAAGCTAGACCTATCTGAAATCAATCTTTCAGCGTGGCGAATACATTGTAAATTATAAGGCAATGTGTATACTAAAGCAAGTGTCGTAGTTAATTTTAACAATTTTTTAAAAGCGTGTCAGGGTTTTGATAATACCAGAGACATGAAAATTTCTTACACAGCATGCCAGATCAGCACAGTTTTCTATCTGATATTATTGGCCATCGACTAACCTGTCATCAAGTTCAGATATATTTATGGTCAATATACACAAGAAATTAAAAGCATTCAATCTTGGACAAGACACAGATGTGAATGACTAAAAGACCTGAAAATATTTCAGTTGTGACAAATGTATACTGTTAATAGATGCTTTGATTTATAAGAGAACTCAACACCCACGTTAAAATCACAGGCCTATGAAAATCCTCCTGTGCTCGGTGTTACCGTGTTCCTTAGAATCATCTACAATTCAGGCCCCTGCATACTCTTGTTCTGAAAATAATTGATCCCACAGAAGAAGAGTTCTGAAGCCTACCTTTTCATTGCATCTTTAAAATCCGTCTTTTTCTTTACCATATCTCAAAAATTTCACCCTTTTGAAATATAAGTCATCTATTCATACATGCACATATCCATGTATTCCTTTTGTTGGAAAAGATGTTAAAAGAAGAAGAAAAAAATACGTAAGTAAATATAAATTAAATAAATATAAATTTTTTGCACAGGAAAGATGTGGACTTTCTCTTTAATGATGCTGTCTCTTAAAAAAATTATTTCATTGCGGTAAAAACACATAACATGAGACTTACCCTCTTAATAAATTTGTAAGTTTACATTCACAACAGAACTCTCTATTTTACATCTTGCTTAACAAAAACTTTATGCTCATTTATTAGTAACTCCCCATTCCACCCACTTTTCTTGACTTGTTAATAATTTGCCTGGTGATTATGCTTTGTGATTCATAAAGCTAATTTGAAATGCACAGATTTGGAGATCTGCTTTCCTCTCCTTCTCTGCTCTTCAGTATCTTCTTTGATGATCCTCTTGGTTTCAATGGCCACCTCTCTGCCAAGGACTCACCGAGGATATAACCCCAGCCTGGACTTCTCTCCTAGGCCAGTGCTGAATTCCCATCTGCCTGGGGGACATCACACATTTGTTCTCTTCACACTGCAAAACCAACACTTTACCAAAGTTTGATAAACACTCTTTTAATCTAAAACCTGTGTTTAAAAAATAAATAAATAAAATAAGCTGTATTTTTCAGATGTAAAAACTGAAGCCTACAGTGGTTTATTAGGTTAATTATAGCTGCTTATTAGAAAAAAAAGTAGGGTGGTGCCTGTGGCTCAGTGGGTAGGGTGCCAGACCCATACACCAAGGGTGGCAGGTTCAAACCTGGCCCCAGCCAAACTGCAACAAAAAAATAGCTGGGCATTATGGTGGGTGCCTGTAGTCTCAGCTACTCAGGAGGCTGAAACAAGAGAATCACCTAAGCCCAGGACTTGGAGGTTGCTGTGAGCTGTGTGATGCCACAGTACTCTACAGAGGGCGACAAAAAAAAAAAAGCTACAATTAATATCTGTTTTTCTAGAAACAATGAACACAACTGAAAGTGTATTCTTTGATATGATGATAAAATTTAAAAACCTTCGATTCATCAGGATAAAGAAAAAGCATTTAAATAACTATCAGTTAAAGATGATTTTCCGTTCTCAAATTCTTATTCTTCGTTATAGATTCTTATAACAGCTTCTTCACCGTAAGGAAATTTTCCATTTTCCTATCTATTTTTAACATAATTTTTGGAATATGTTAAATTCCAGTCTCTGAGTCACCCTTGGGTATTTCTTTTGTCTGTTTCTTCACATCGTCATGTATCAGGACACTGCACGTACAGACAGTAGAAGAATGACAAGGGTTAGGACTTCTTCCAAGAGTTTTTCTTAAACTCTGGAAGACAACTGGAGCCAGAGCAGACCCATTCTCCCAGTCAGGGGGTAAGATGATTGGGGTTAAGGCTTCAGTCTTTGTCGGGTGTGATCTATTTCTGTTTCCCCTTATTCTTTGCATGTAAGTCCTTCAGGGCTGTCAAAGAAGAATCTGGACCCATCTGCCTAGCAGACTGCAGTTGTTACCTTCCCAGCACCATTAGGCTGCTGCTGACCGCTTTCTGCTCAGCCACTCTGCCTCCCGGCCTGCACTGCCGCAAGGGCAAAAGGAGCGTGATAAAGGAGGTAAATCTCACTTCTTTCTATCTCCCTTTACTCTGAAATTTTGGTTGCTGAATCCGGACTGCCTTGGTAACCATCAGCTCCATGCAGCTTTCTTCCTGTATTTTACTTGGATTTTCTACTTGCTCTGGCTGGGAGGATTGGTAACCTCCAAGCCAGTTCATCATAGCTGGAGGCTTAGGTATATTTTGAAGAAACAATAGATGAAAATTGCAGATTCACAAAGTAGACGTAAGAGGTGAGTAAAAGAAACGAGTCAAGAATTACTCCAAAGACTCTGGTTTTAGTTTTTGCCCCCCCCCCAAAAGAAACTATATGGATGAATCTGCAACTAACTAAGATGGGAAAGCCTGAGGAAGCAGAATAAAGAAAGCAGGCTTTGGGGAGAAACTGACAACTCGGCTATGATACATTTACTACATGATAAACTTATTACAGAATCAGGTGGCGATGGTGAGCAAGCAATTGGATGTATAATCCTGGAGTTCAGAGAGGTTCAAGGTGGAGACATGAATTTGTGACTCTACAGCCTGCACAACCTGAGTTTACAAGGTAGAGGTTGAGAATCACAAAACCATGGAATGCAGAACAGTGAGTGGTAATCTTGAAAAGATTAACAAGCCCCTCCGTGGAATCTTCTACATTTCATAGCAGGCCAAATTTCTGACATGGACCAGGAGAATGAGACAGAGTCGAGATTCTGTGCTTACAAACAAATGTAATCACTCTAGCTTCTCTAAAAGCAAACAGTCCTCATCACCTCCTTTCTATTCTCACTCAGGTTTAATGCTAAACCACCATGAGTTTCTCTTTTCACTCCTCCTCCCTGAAGATTCTGTCCATAAAGAGGACCCTGAGCACGGAGGAAGTGGTACATACTTACCAAAAGGAAAACCAGAGAGTACCACAGGATCTGGGAGAAACAATGGAAAAGGAGGGAGGAAAAATGAAATAAAAGTAAATGCATACGCAAAAGCAAACGATCCTTGAGGGTTTAATATTTACTCATTTCTAAATGGATTAAGTTTGGTAGGAAGACTAGGGGTGTTTACACCTAAACTTTGCTATCTGCAAGGAATACATACTCTCAGCATTAACTAGTGGTGGCCTTTATTTGTTCAACATATTAAATAACTTATCAAAGAAGAAGAAAATAATTGCTTTTTATATATATATCTCAAGATCCCTAAATCTGCTTTTTAAAAAGTTTTTCTCACAGTGGCTCATGCCTATAATCCTAGCACTCTGGAAAGCCAGGAGTTCAAGACCAGCCTAAGCTAGACCCCAGCTCTAAAACCAGCCGGGCACTGTAGCAGGCGCCTGTATTCCCAGCTACTCAGGATGCTGAGGCAAGCGGATCACTTGAGCCCAAGAGGTTGAGGTTGCTGTGAGCTATGACACCACAGTGCCCTACCCAGGGTGACTGAATGAGACTCTGTCAATAAAGAAATAAATAAACATATTTTTTAAAGTTATCCCCCCTCCACTGGCTCCCAAAACTCTCATTTAGTATTTTATACACACTAGGAGAAAGGATGCACCCAAGACAAAACCAAAATCACAAAGGTAAAGGTTTGGGCAGCTACATTTTTCCACTCTTCATAAATTTTAAAGTTTTCATTTTTCCCCATTAGTCCTTTTACTGAGTCCTAATGAAGAGTGGCCCAGAACTGCCACCATCACTGTAAGGTACACTATCAGATCAATATCAGACCAAGCCCATATTACCCCGAAGCCTATCTTTTCTTTTTCCTTCTTTTAGTTTCCACCTGGTATTTTGCCAATATTCACATGACTGATGGAATAATCTTCCTAGAACACCATCATAATCACATCACTCGCTGATGAAGAC
>NW_003852400.1:151557-155770 GCF_000181295.1 Otolemur garnettii
TATAATGTACGATGTAGTTACTAGCAGCCTATTAATCAGTTGACTGCATCGTGTTGCCAGGAAAGCCACCTATGTGCCACCACTCAGGAGAACAAGTCCTTCGTGACCTAAGCATCAGGACATCGGAACTCTAGCATCAAACTGATGCTACCCAGTTGTGTGCCGGTAGGAAGATCATGTTAAGTCCTTGAGTCTCCACTTTGTCACTTGGAAAAAAATGCAAGGATTTGATTCATTTGTCCCTCAGGTCTTTAAAATTCTATTGGCTTATAAGGTTCTATGTCTCTTGGAGAAGGGTAAATGAATAACTAAAAGTGAATAGCATTAGCTTTTATGACTGATTTTATAGGAAATATACTTTTTAAACAATTTAATAAGCTAGATGGTGTGAAACTTAATAGATACACAAATTTCCGACTTATAAGGATTTTTGCTTCTTGTTTTTGTCAGTTGTGCGAAGTGTTTTGCCTTTTGTTGATAATCTAACACAGTCTACCTCTGACTGATGTGTCTGCTTTACATGCACTCTAATATATCCAGACCATTCCAATCGCTTTGCCTCTGCTCACATCTGGTCACAATAAAGATAAAGCTGTAATGACATTTCTAAAAATAAATTAAAATTATCTCAGAAACAGAAAACAATAACCATAATAATAGAGATTGCTGCATCTGGTGAAAAATGAGGAAAACTGCTGATGTTTCCCCAAACCTCGGTCATTTTTCCCTTCAAACTTTGCTCACATTGTTCATCCATACAGATTATTCTGTATCTACTATCAGTTCAAGTCTATTATTTTTTTGAAGGTCAGTTCCAAAATCACTTCATGAGCACTTCCCTCCTGTCACTCCTTCACTCCTCACGGGATGGAGGCCAGCCTTAACTGTGCTTCAGTCCCTGCTCATTTACAACTCTCTCTCCACATTCAACATCTGCATCAAGCTTCCATCATCTTTGCTCCCCTCAGCTGCTCAGGGGGCACACCCAGAGCACACATACCTCCTTCCAGTTCCTCACCCTCACCTCATTATTCTATACCAAATTTTGACTGTATCCTGGCCTGTTCTTCTGGATCACAGGTGTATTAAAACTAAAAATATTGATGATTTAATGCAGAGCACATACAGGCAGGAATAAAAACCTATTGAATTTCAAAGTTACTGCAGATTACAGAGATATTGCATAGTGTGGAAAAATAAAAGAAATAGGCTTCTGCCTATTATTCAGTTATCTTTATCATGTATCCGTCTGATTGGAGGTTAAATATTTTGTCAAAATACCAGATGATCCATGTAATTCTTCTGATTGCTAGGTAAAGGACAAAAATCATTCCAGATAATGATGACAGCCAAGTCACAAAGATATTTGGGGAGAAGAATGAAGCTTTTAGGAGGCAGTAAATAGTTGTTAGGGCTCTGGATTCAGCATGCCCTGGCTCCAACCCCTCTCCCAAGGCCCAGCCCAGAGAACTTGAGCAAGTTATTCTGCATCTCTGGGCCTACGGTTTTCAGCAATTAAATGGGGATAGCAGTAACTCCTACCTCATGGAGTTTTTATAAAAACTAAGCTGTCCACATACATACAGTGTGTAGAATGTATACATGTTTTCAATGATTGCTGCCATTGTTCGGAGGTCCCTCACATTAAATATATAACATAGTCAATTAAGAAGCAATAGAGCTGGCCAGCTGCTTGGGAGGCTGAGGCCCGAGAATTGCTTAAGCCCAAGAGTTTGAGCTTGCTGTGAGCTGTGATGCCATGACACTCTAGTAAGGAGGACAAAGTGAGACTCTGTCTCAAAAAAAAAAAAAAAAAAGAACCAGTAGAGTTGATAGCTAAATCTGTAATTTTTTGAATTTTTATCAACTTTAAATAAAAGGATTAAGAACTTTAAGTAGAATCATGTGCAACACAGAAGACCTCACACGTACATAAACTTCAAAAAAGACCCCGGGTAGATCCAGAAGAGAACGCTCTCTGAGTGTCCAATCCCTTAGTTGCCAGTAATGCCAAACCCATTTTGTGAGTCACAGTCGAGTTTGCCATATGTATATACAAAGCGTAAGGTTTATCTTTATTAAGAATTGTATTAAATATAATTTATATATGGTTTAGCTTCTCACCTAGTCATATTTCATGTTGCCTTTTTGAAACATAGACTTATAAGAGGACTTAAATGTATGTTTGCATCATGTGATTAAAAATATCTGTAGCAGCTGCAACTATGGATAAGAGGATGGAAGGCAAGAAGGTCTTCTTAGAAAACAGTGCTGTAAGGAGAGCTACTCCTCATTGTGCTGCCAGTTCAAATATGCCATCCTCTGCAGTGCCCAGTGGGTGATCACAGAGGCGTTCAAAGGTTTAGCTTAAAGGAATGGGTTCTTGCAGAGGCCACCATCCCCTCCAGACTCTGTCCCTGCAGACAGCCAGTTTCTTCTGCCTTCTCGCCTTCTCCCCATGGCTGCTGCCCTGCTCCTCTGCACCAAGGACTCTGAATTGACAGCGTGAATGAGGAGTACCTGTGAGAGGTGTCTTCTTCCAAGAGCTGCCTTTCTTTCATCTAGAAGGCATAGATTGTGTTACCCTCACTTTCTGTCTATCCAAAGAAGACAACATAACTGAAACCATGCCAACAGTGGGCAGCGTGCCTCATTAACTATAGAGCCCATACCCATACAAAGTGATGATCCAATCAGGCCAGCCAGCAGACCACAGGGGCTGATATTTACAGAACATGTGTTACAGCCAAGTCCAAGGCTAGAAGTTGTTAACTATGTTTGCATTTATTCTTCCTATTATGAAAAGTTGGACACTATTATCCCCATTTCAGAAAGAGTTACTGTCCCCAGGTCATTAGGCTCAGGAGAAATGCCAGTCTTCTGGGAGTCAGCACACCACATTGCCTTCTCAGGAGACAAGCAGAGTGCAGAGGGAAGTATAGAAAAAGAATCACTACCAAAGATTCATACCATGAGAAGAAGGTGAGCAAATCCCTGAGGAAAAAAACATTGAGAATAGCCAAAACCATACCTTAAAATATTACCAGTTGTAGGTGTTGATTAGTTATCCTTAGTGTATAGTTAACTTATGGATAATTATTTAATAACCATAGATAATATATTCACAGGGTATAGATTAAAATGTCCCATACCTTCTAATTAAGGAACTTTGAGAGTTAACTTACCACATTGGTGCTGGGGAATAATGGCAGGAAGCATCATAGGGGGATGACACTTCATCTGAGTCATGTAAACTTACTATGTTCATCAAGTAGAGAGGTGTTGTTGAGGGTGGAAATGAGGATCCCCAAAACAGTGCATGCGAAAACACACTGAGGTCAGACACAACAACCTAAGCTATAAAGAACAAGTTGTGCTATAACGAACTAAATTGTTAAATAAAATTTACATACAGTGAAATACACATTTTAGTGAGTTTTGACAAACCTTTTCAACTGTGTACTTCATGCCTGAATCAAGTTATAGATAATTATAATCCCCAGAAAGATCCCCTTATATCCCATTAAGTCAATTCCTACCAACCATTATCAGTCTCTGTTCTAATTTTTACTACCATGGATTGGCTTTGCTTATTCTTACATTTCATATGAGTGGAATTATGCAGTATGTATTCATGTTTCTGGAGGGATCAAACAAAGTTCCTGAGATTTGCCCAGATTGTATGCATCTACTAATGTGTTGCATGCATTCCTTTTTGTTGCTAAGTGGTATTTCATTGTATGGTTGTACTACGATGTGTACATTCATTCAAAGTGAAAATTGGTTGATGTGGCTCATGCACAGAATTTTTGTAGAGTTGGGTTGAGAAATGAGAAGTGTATCTCAAAATGAACACAAGAAATTAAACAGGTACAGATCATGGCTTATGGCTTACGAAGAAATTTGAACATTACCCTAAAAGCAATAAGTAGCCACGAAGGAGTTTTAAGGGGTGAGAAGTATGTATAATCAGACATCAATTCACAGCTTATCACTGGTGGAACTCCCAATCTATGATCAGTGATTACTCACAGTTCTCCTTAAGTTCTGAGTTTTTGTAACAGTCATTGAGAAGGCACATACTCGTTAATATGCTTCATTTTCATATTCTGCTAAGATTTTTTGAGCAGAGAGGTTTATTATACTCTGTAATCTGTCAGGAACTCTATTAAGAAATGCCACATACAAGGTGTCTCTTTAAGGTTCCAACCAC
>NW_003852400.1:155872-161945 GCF_000181295.1 Otolemur garnettii
CTGGCAATAAGAGAACTCGATTTCACTCATTCTTTTTGAGGAAAACATAATTTTGTGATTAGAATTCCAGCCAAGAGCAGGTCTCCCCAGAGTCCAGGCACATGGTTGCAGCAGCTTAGAGGTATTAGTGTTTAGACATTTTATGCTCAAACTTGTGTGAGCAGCCAGTGCCAGTTGGACAACCAGTTGGCAACTGCCAGTTGGACTGCTAGTTCTGGCAGTTCTGCAGACTGTCCGAAGGAAAGATTTTTCTGTCCCTTTTGCTGGGACTTGGGCCAAGAATGTATTCACACAATATACCCTGGACTCCATTTTGTCAAAGATAGCTCCAACATAGGAAATATAAAAAGAACAAGGGCAATTAATTTTTAAAGTTTTTTAAAAGAGCCCAAATCATTTGCTTGTTTTATCTTCCTCTATTTAAAAGTGATATTCCTTCAATACAACTATTTGAAAAAATCAAAGCTTTTGTGAATATCATTATTTTAATAAAGAAAAAAATGCTCACGTACAGAGCTTTCTGTGCTTTGTGAGTTGAGTTTTATGTCAGGGAATTTTGGAATGCAGGTTGACAAGAAATGCCAGATATTATGGTGAGAAAAGAAAGGGAAAAATAATAAATCCATAGGAAAACAGCTAAGAGGAGATCTCTATTCGTTATACCAAAATGCAAGATGGGTTATTTGCTGAGAGTGGGCCCCCTGGAATTTAGGGAACAAAGAACACAGTAAAGACAGGATAAGCTTGGGGATCCCAGAAGAAAATCAACACCAATTTCTTGGCAAACAAGAGAAGCTGAAACTATGAATACCTAAAATCTGGAAGCAACTCCCATGGCAAAGTCCTCTGATGGACAATCCAGGGCAGAAAGACTTAGCCACCAAGCCTTCAGCAATCATGAGGCAGACGGACGTTCATTCTCATTTGCCCATTCTCACTCTATGGATGAAATATATATGTGTGGTATATATGGAGCAGGATCATTTCAGGATATGATTTTTGATTCATCCTACATTTTCTTTCTTTTTCTATTGAAGCTGAGAGTAGACTTCATGTTTGTTTGTTTGTTTCAGGAGAATTTCAAGGCAGAGCATCCTGTTTTTTCTTTGCACAAGCTTAGTACTTTGGAAGGAATGTGGTTTGAAAAGAAAAGGCTTTCCTAGTCTGAATTATGAGCCTTTAAAGTGGGAGCAGGACTGTAACGGATGGTCACACAAAACTTCAAGGAAATGAGATTGGGTCTGTGTCTCCTGGACTGACCAGAGCATCCTGTAAGCTCAGAACAGCATGGAGAGAGACCACGGGCACCTGATACAAAAGAGGAAAGCTACTCTGTGTGGTGGGCATCTCAGAAGTTCCTCTTCCTTTCCAGCTCCAAGCTGTCCTTAGTTTTATGCCAATAATAAAGGACAGAAAGAGCAGCAGACCACTACAGCCCCCAGCTGAGTTGACAGGTGAGGAAGTACAACTGGGTTTTGAGTACAAAGTCACTTTTAGACCTCAGAGGGATGGGAAGTGTAGGCAAGGCCACATGGATTCACAGTTGCTTGACTGATCATCACCGACACTGCACTTGTGCTCTTTGCCCAGAAGCTTTTCAATGTCTAGGATCAATTGAATTCTTTTATAGTTAACAAATTATTTCCTTCATTATTTTACCTTTTATCTGCAGTATGAAATCATCAGAGACTTTTCCCTGAACTTGCCCCTAAAAGGAAAAAGTAAAACCATGTACACCTCCAGTTTTGTTCACTGGTACACAATTTCCTCTCTTTTCCTCATTTAGTCCCTAATAGCCTCCTTTAACTTGGAAGAAATCCCACTCTCTTCAAATCCCACTGGAGTTTAGCTTTGAAAACAAAAACCAGGAAGCATTTTCACAAACTTCCCTAGACAATGGAACAGTAGACCCTACTATTTTCTTGAATGAGACCAAACAAAACCCAATTTTTTTCACTATAAAATCATTATAAGATAATGGTTCATTATCAGGGCATCTGGGAGTAGGACATGCACATTTTCACCCTTCATAAGACATTAATTCTATTGGATCTAAAAACTGTATTTTAGAATTTCCTCATTCTTTTCACTAAAAATATATAGAGCCTTCTAAAGTTTTGTCTATATTTCACACAACTGCTCAGTGACAAATCTTGGTCTCTTACCCATGACTTCTGACCACAAAAACAAGTATTACTTTTATTATACTAATTCTAGTTTTGTAGCCTATCTAAACATCTAACTACTAATTACAGCTCTTTTTAGTGCTAAGGAGATAGCAAAGCAGTATAATGATAAAGTTGTATTTTAGTGATTTGGGCATCTAAATTTTTTTTCAATCCTACTACTCGTTGACTTGGATAAGTAAGTAAAACTTACTTACCGCGTGCTTTAGTTACCACATTGAAAAATGTGAAAGTTTCATAACTTTACTCTTAGCTCTATAGTACAAGCTATTCCCTGGCAAGAATCTATCCTTCAAGTAACAGACAGAGAACCACCTGTCACTGACCATGTAAAAATAACTCAAAAATATATGATCTGTTGGACTAGATGACCTTTAAGCTTCTATGGGAAATGTTTGAATATGTAGAGAACATCCAGATGCACTCACGAACTCCCTGGTAGATAAGTAAAAGCGTCTCTGATTTACATGGTTTGGTGAATAAATCACATGATACTTACAGCAAGTGAACCAAAAGGAATTGAGATATTGTAAGAAGCAAGGTGAATCAGGCAAAAGTCAGGGGAAAAAATTATTTTTAAATGAATTTAACCACTGGTAATTAGGATTGGCAGTAGAAATTAGCATAAACACACCATTCAAATGATAATGCAACCAGGACACTGTTATAAATTCGTAATGCCTCTTTTAAGAATAGAAAATGACAACTCATCAAAGAACAATTCTTTAGGGTTCACTGAGCACCGACCCAAGCACTTCATTGCTCTGATCTGTGGAACCCATTCCAATTTACCAGGCAAAGTGCTGACAGGAAAGAAAAGAGAATTCTTAATGTATTAATAGTCTAGATTGGTAGGTTTCAAAATTTCTTGGCTGAAAACTTTTTTCCATTTCTTAAAGGAATTAGTAGGCAGGAATCCAATACGATAACAGTTATAATAATAAGAACGAATATTTATTGAGCATTACTGTATGCCAAGTGCTATTCTAAATATATGTCTTAATTCACTTAAATCTCACAACATAGCCTAGAAATAAGTACTATTATCCCCAGTTTAAACCAAATGAAGAAAATCAGAAATAGTGAAGTTAGAGAAGTTCCAGAGACTGCCCAAGTTGTAATGGAGGAAGCCAGGTTTCAGACAGTCTGCCCCAGAGCCCAGTGACATACTTTGCTTCCATCTGGGAAACACATAGCAAAGCTGTTCTGGCTGGGAGGGATGGGTGGAATGGAACACTCCCTGGGTGTTGCCTGCTGGTCTAAATGATAACCACCAGTAGAATCAGACTGTATCCCCGAGTCTGAACAATGCAAGTGATGGAGATAGATCAGACAAGAGAGTATGACCCACAAACCATCACCAAAACTCATATACCCTGTAAGACACTCTAGCATATCACCCTGTCTATATGCCATTACAATTCATTCTTGTTCAAAAGATCATATAATTTTGTATAGGCTGGAACACAGACCTCATACAGCAGCAAAAAACTTCCACACACTAACTCAACTCACTGAAGGTTTATACAGCCCTTTCTCTGTTTCCAGAACCCATGACACCAAGATAACAATAATACAGTCTCAGCCCCTCAGGGTAAGGTAGTATTCTCAGTCATCTTGATTCATTTGTAAACTTATACTCATCATCCATTTGTCCCTTGTTAATGGTGAAAATATTCACTCTTATATATTTTTTCCTGAGCAGTGAACAACTTCAGTGACCATCTTGACCTGGCCATCCTAGGAAGGAAGGACCACTCATCTCTTCGTCATGGACTCAGCCTCACAGATAGGAAGTCCTAGAATAGACCTAGGTCAGAGTTTAACCCAATGGAAATTTAATCAACTTTGTTAGCAGTTGTGAAGAATTATAGGTCACTAACCATGCATAATAATCCCTGTCTTGCTTTAGTATATGTATTACAGAGGTTTTAATAATAGGCAATTGGCTATTCCAGAAGAAAAATCCTCCATTCAGGGAACAGTGTGTAACTGAGATAAATCTGAATGCTCAATGGTATTGAAGACTCTTTCGTGTTTAAATATGAAAATTTCTAATTTCTACCAGAGAGATGGACAGAAAGTTGAAACATATGAACCTTCAGTAGAAAATGAGATTTACAGTTCTAAGCATCAGTCCTACATAAGAAGTTGGCTTATTAATCTTTTCAAAAAACACAAATGAGGGACATATATCAGTTCATAATAACATTTGGCTTGATTTTGAAAGCCTGTTATTTAGATATGCAAGTAAATAACTATTATGCATGTTGTGATCATAGATTATTAAATATGCAAGTGAGAGATTACTGTGCTTCATCGATTACCTTTTCTTATATTTAATCTTACTTTTTTTGATAGAAAACAGATGTACAATCCCCTCATATATATAATATGAATAATATAATATCAGGAGTTCATACTGGAAAGTTCATAATTGATAACAGTTTTAGTAGCACTTCTTTAGAAAGTTGATAAAAATTCTACACAACTCTAGAAAGCACAGAAGTTGTGTGATTTTGTAGTCATGTACAAAAGAACATAAAAAATAAAGTGCCCATTTTTCCTAAGAGAAATGAAAATGTAATTTCCTAAGCAAAAATCTATTCATACTGGAATTTTTATTAGCTTTCTGTAATGGAAAAGCTATTAAATATATATTGTTTTGTGCTCCTGAATAGTTTTCACATCTTGTTAAGTGAAGACAAGATCAGTATTGCATTATGAAAAGTACCATTCATGCATTGTAAGTACTAGCTCACAGTGCAACGGGTTGAACAAGGCAAAATAAATTCTAAAATTTAAATAGGGCAAATGTGTTAAGATAAATGATAGCTTTATTACTACTCCAAAGATGTCATGAAAAAAGAACACAAAAATTTGGGATTTGAAGCTAGCTTTTACTGAAATAGTCTTCAAAGACATTTGTTTGAAAATTCAATGACATCTAGTGGTGGTTTCAGCTCATCACTCCTGGGTACACACTGAGACATGTGGCCTCCATTTTAAGACATTTCAAAAATAGGTAAATAAACCTGACATGAAAGATAGGATGATATTTACTGTAACTAAAAGAACCCACTTTCATTTAATGAGTCAAGGTTGACAAACAGAATAAGAAAGCAATTTGCAAGATAATGGGCATTGTTCTCTGCCCCTCATATTCCTGTGTTTTGTTATTCCACAGGAATCTAAAAAGAAATTCTTTTTAAGTCAATGTAATCATTTCTCCTTTTTTTTTAATGTAATCATTTCAATGAGAACAATAAAATAAACCAAACCTTGTTAGTGTCTATTTCGAGAACATATGAAAACATCTACTTGTACAAAATGATGGACAAACATGTGATATTAATCCACTCCCACTCCAAGTGAACCAAAGAGCTTTAGCTACAATAGCTTATAATTTTTCTCTTTCTTCTCTAAGGGACTAGCTAATCTGGTCATATTCTGAAAACATTTAATGAGTCTTAACTTCTAGCCATGTTAAAATTACTATCTTTGTCTGTGCCTACTGAAAGGTCACAGACTACATGGGCCGATTTCTCTCCTCAGTAGTATATGATACATTGCATGAAATATTTAGGCAAAATTTAATGTCCAAGGAGTCCCCCATATGGTATGGAACAAACTAAAAAGAATTTAGATGCCTGTGGAAAACCAGGTTGAGTTTCTATTAAAAGCAACATTTCCATAGACCTATACTTGGTTCTTAAATTTAGTCAACAAAGATAGATTCAATACTACCATACAGAGCCCAGGACAGCAAAGTCAAATAAATCAAACTTGTGACCTTGGACTTCTCAGTCTGTTGGATAATGAGATCAGAAGTACACCAATGTTAGGGCAAAGGTAAGTACTATGCTCTTTTTAAGAAAGCAAGGGGA
>NW_003852400.1:162646-164252 GCF_000181295.1 Otolemur garnettii
AAAGAAAGAACAGAAAGAGGTAATAAAACTGGCAGTGGGGCGAGGTCTTCTGAGAGTTCTCCTGAAGTTCCAACTGTCCCAGACAGGTTAACCTGTCTACACAAGTTGCTTTCCTAGGACCAGGCTCTCCAAGAAGTACAAGTAGAGAAAGGAAATGCCAACCAAGAGAATTTGCCAGAGCTGTCTGCAGTCTAGCCCTTCTATGGGTGGGCTAGTGTTTGTTATGGCTTTGAGAAACTACCAGGACAAGATCTTGGAATCTTACCGCTTCCAGATTCCATCTGCAGTCAGGCTGCCCTAACCTTCCTATGGCACAGCCTGAAGATAAGACTATTCTTCCAAAACAACTTCACAGAGCTAAATCAAAGTAATGAGCACAGGGTTGATTCAACCATTGAAAAGATTACAGGATAAAAAACATTTCATTTTATTTTTTACATATTTTATACCCATAGGAGGAAGGTAGAGAGAGAGGGGTTACTACATAACATGCAGGCAAGGAAAGAGATAACCATGATGACCAAAGCTGTTGCAGTTTTCATGATAAAACATGGTGCAGATCTGAACACAGGCAGTGAGAATAGAAATGTTACTTAACGTTAGAGGTAGTGAGGATATGGACCAAATAGTGAGGATGTGGATACTGACCAGTGGGATGTGGAGTATCCCAGAGAAATGGGAAAATGTAAGATAAGCTCCATGTTTCTGGTTGAAAGGGAGGCTAAGTGTTAACACCATCCACCATGGATGGAAATATAGATGGAACTAAAGGAAGGAAGGAGGGGGAAGACAAAGAATTAAATTTTCTTCAGTTAGGCTGAATTTTCTATGAGATATCAAAGTGAGCTCTTTACCAGACTGCTGAATAAATAAATCTGAAACTCAAGGCAGAAGCTTGGGTTGGAGATCAGGAGTGACAGATTTTAGGTGATAAATAAATCTCGGATGATCCTAAATTTTTGGATCCTACCTTTTTCACTCCCCTATAAGATAAGATATTTCAAAATAACAAACAAACTACTCAAGTATGGTCTTATTTTATTCTCTTTTTATTTCCTCAAATTCCTATGCTGTACTTAGTAATTTCCTCCTAAAGGAGACGACTTTTTTCAGGATGGGGTTTCCTTAGCACTCTGCCACATACACTGGCTCAGACAGGCCTACAATTCCTCTCTCGAATGCCCTTTAGAGGCATTGTTCTGTTTGTTTTGCTGCAAGGTTGGGTGGAACAAAATCTCAGAGGAGCAGAAAGTAATCAAAAATATGCATCTACCCCAACAGCCCTTTCCTCTATGGATAAAAGAGAGTATCAAATCCCTCCTTGCTACTCCGATCACCATAAAACAGAATGGAGGACAGAAAAATCTCTCTCAAATTCTCAAAATTCTGAATCCTGACTGAGTCTTGAATTCTCTAAGTTAACTAAAAACCCAGAAGAGCAAGGTTGGTGGAGCATTCTGACTTCCTCTTGGACACTTGCCGTTGGACTATCAAATTCAAATTATGATAGTAAATGTCAATATTGAACATGTAACCAATGTGAAATCATTAAAACACAATGAAGCAATAAGAAAAATTTTATATAACTCCAAATACATTTTTTATC
>NW_003852400.1:164737-172670 GCF_000181295.1 Otolemur garnettii
TTTTAAAACTACTCTTAATTAGATGAGTTATTTCATTCATGTCGAAAGCTTCAAAAAGTGACTGGCACATTATAAAATTGCAATAAATACTAGCATCTTTGGCAAGCACATATCAATGACCCCTTTCAGAGACGGATTTAAAAAATGAGCTACCAGAATTGAAATAACTTACTAAATTCCCAGAGCTAGAAACTGAATAAGCTGTGATTGGCATGGATGTTGCTCTGACGTCAGAGCTCATGACCTCTCCGCATTACTTCAATTTCTCAAAGTCTGTAGAAGAGAAAAGGAAAGAATGAGACTTCATTCTGCCTCTGGGTAGGAGTTAAGAAAATCTACACAAGAGCAGGGGCACATTGGCTGGGCTTGATGGAAAAAACATAATGCCAGGAGGCAAAGAACAACAAGAGTGAATTGCAAACAGTGGTTAAAGTATATGCAAAATAACAAAGGCTCAAGTGTGCCCCACTATTTCCAGCGACAAGAAGGGGTCTAGTGTGAGTAGAGAGCTAAGAGCTCAAGAGGACATTAGAGAGTGTGATGGAGAAGACAATGTATGTAATCTTGAAAGTGTTGTCTGGGAATCGGTTATGAAGTGCCCTAAACACTGTGCTAATTAATTTGATGCTCTTGGTAACAAATTTGTTGTCTTAAGAAGGAAAGAGACATGATTAGTGAAAGATATTAGAGGAAGGTAATTTGGGAGAAGTGTGGAGAGACTTTGAGATACCTGGAGACAAAAACAATATTAGGAGGCTGTTTAATAAACTAGCTGAGAAATCCAAGTACCCACATGAGGAGAATGGCAGAGACAACAGGGGATGAGGAAAAACTATCTCAAAGTCAGTTTTGACAGGCTATCAACAAGGCTGATTGATTGATTCCTAGGGCAGTGAGAAGGAAGAGGGAAGGATAGCAAACTTTCCAGAGAGATGACTGCAAAGTCATTCCATTAGAAGGGTGGAGAAAATTGACCAGAGAATAGAAGCTAGCGATGAAACTTTGTGCTGCCTTAAGACCAACCAGGTGAGATGATAACTGGCAGCTTGGATATGAAGATTGGATTGGAGATAGAGGTTGGCGGAAATCAACATATTGAGACCACAGCGATGAATGAGACAATACCAATATCTACAGGCTTCCCACAGGAAAAAAAGCCTGGAAGGAGACTGATCAAAACTGGTCAAAAAGTTAAGAGGAAAGTTGGGAGAGGGTAGTGATTAAGGAGCCACAGGATGCTTTGTCATGGGAAGCGACATACAAGAGTCCTCTGCGACTGCAGCAGAGGGTATGGCAGGGGATAGGCCTTCAGTAACCTGGAGAAGCTAGCTTCTGCAGAGCGCCGGATGGGGGAGTCCTGGGGGAGTTGTGGAAGGCTGAGGCAGGCTCCAGGGCTGTTAACCTTTTCCTTTGTTGTGTTTTTTTGGGGTTTTTTTCTGCTATACACTGGAAGAGTTGTCTTGGGCCACACATTAAATACATAAACATTAACAAAAGCCGATGAGAAAAAAAAAGTCCATGCATAATTTTCACAATATCTGACATCACGGAGAAGCAAATTAAGGTTCCAGTAATCTTCATGTGGCCTATGGGCTGCAGGTTGAATGCCCAACCCCTGCACCCCCCACCCCCCCACCCATTGGCCTTTCTTTCCAATTTGGCCACAAAAGAATAGGAATGGCATTAAGCCTATACGGGACTCAAGCTCAAGAGAAGCTGTCAGAGTTCTATACATGTGTGCATTTTCATCCGTACATATATTGACATATCATGAAAGGGACAGTGAGGGGAAAAATTCCAAAGCTGTGAGAGAGCTGTGACGTGAGAGTGGCTCCTAAGAGGGTCAGTATGGCGTCAGTAAGGGTAACGGCTCTCCCAAACTCTCATTTTGCATACTGATTTTCCTTTAGTCTCTTGCCAGTCTCCCAAAGCTTGCATGAATTCAGCTCAGGGATGTTAGGAGCCCGGAATAAATACTTTTAAAAACAATAGTTGGCCCTTTCAGGCGGTTATTTTGTATAATCTCTTCAGACATATAACCTGCTATTTTTGCAACATCAAACAGTCCGGGTCCCCAAACCAAAGGTGTCTGGCAGCAGATACCTGTAGTTTCAGAGCACGACACTTCACCCAGTGCCCTCTCTCCTCTACTTCTTGCCAGACCTTTTATTTACAGCTGTCTCACCAGATATATATCTTACCAAGTGCTTTAGGAATAAAGCACTCTGTCATTAATTCTCTCTTCACTTACTTCAGGATTTATCCCACCTACTACCAATAAACTGGTCTGATTTATGATATGCAGCTTACTTTTGCCCCTGACAGACACTAAGGCTAGCTCTGAAGGCTTTCCAAACACCAACCCAAACCTTATTAAAGTCAAGGCCCTCTCTCTTCCCAAAATACCTTAGAGCAGGATTCTCAACCTGTGGGTCACGACCCACAGGAACTGTATTAATGGGTCACCACATTAGGAAGATTGAGAACCACTGCCTTAGAGAGAAGTAAATTTCAAAGGCAGCAGAAAGTCCCCCTCGCACAGAACAAGGGCTTCCCCCTAAGGGACACTTATACTGCCCAAGTTATGGAATGGGTTCTGAATGTTTTGCCTTTTTTGTTTTTGATTCACATCACAAATTCTTATTAAACCTTCTATGCATCTTTTCACAAACAAGCCTTAATACTTACTTCAGAGAATATGTATTCTAAATGTCTTAAGAGGACTGGTTTTCACATCAATGGGAGTTATGATGTAAGTCCCTACTTCCAGGCAGGTGGATGGGCTGGTTGACGTATAAATTCATGTCCCGTGTGGCGTAATTAACTGTATTCTTGAGAGACCACTGGATGAGGTTTTAGGTATTTACTGCCAGTCTCCGTATTCTTCTTTAGCCACTTCTAGCCTCCCTGTCACCGAAACTGGGGCCCTATTTTTCATGTTACTGAGTGGGGAAGACCAATGGAAGGGCATGTTTGAGAAGAAAGAGACAAGTTAAGTTTGAGAAGTTTATGGGAAAAACCCAGAGGCGGTCAGAGATCTCCCTCTGAAACTCTCGGGAAAGTTCAGGGCCAGAGATAACAACTTTTCTGAGCTGAAAGTGAATCTCTTTTATTTTAGGAGAGATCCCTGTTTTTTACCAGGTGGAGAAAAATGACTCAGATAATTTTGTATTCTATTATTTCTAGATTGGCGCTAAGTAGTTCCAATGTCAAGACCTGTCATAAATGACAAAGGTTAGTCCTAGTTTTACAAGGATTAACATTAAAAAAAAAAAGAATGCTCCAAGCCTTGAAGAGTCTCACTTTGTAACGAGAAACAGAATAGATGAAAACAAATGATGATGAGATTTCAGATGGGAAGTTCTCATCCATGAGATGAGAATAAATGGGTTCCATTTAATCAAGTGAATAGTTGTTTCTCAGCTCATTTTTCCCCTTTATTCAGCTTTCAAGCTAATACAAATGACTAAGGAGGGGGCTCAGAACGGGTTGAGAAAATTAATAGTAAATTTGAGCTATGAAAACATAAGGACGGTGAGATTTGGTATGCATCAGCAGAAGAGAAGTGCAGTTCCCATAAGAAGTTACCACTGGAAGAAATAGTTTGGGAGGAAAAAAAACGATTCTTCCTATTTATAAAAATAGAAAGAAAATAAGCAAAACTGTTTTCTCAAACACACCACAAGACCACTTCTGCTTTTCTTTGATAAGCCATTAATGAAGGGAAATAATTAATGATGCCATCTTACAGCATTCACCCACAAAATTTTCTCAGCAGAGACATTTTCTAGTTCTGTAGTTTACAAATGGATTCGGCCTTAGTCGTCAAAGCTCCCATTAAACAAATCATTGTGCTCTGTAATAGGGTCTTTGGCTCTCTCCGGAAGCTGCAGCCCCACATCACATGCGATGAAGATTTAAGCCACTAACTAGGTGATGACTTTCCTACGGAGCCTCAATAGGAAGCAGCACAATGTGATATCAGGAACTTAGGCGTGGCCGTCCAGAAACGGGGTTCGTTCACTGCATCCAGCTAGAAAATGATCTCCTGGGGTTTCTTTGAAAATCAGTTTGTTTCCTCATCTCATTTTTTAAAAAAGATTTCTAGGTATCCTTTGAGCTCTTCAAAACTCAGTTTTCTTGTTACAAAAGAATTTAAGTTGGTCATAATTATCATTGTCAGCTAACAATGCTTTTATGATGAGAGTGCCTTATTTTAAAAAGATACAGAATGACTTTACTTTATACACTCTTCGTATTCTAACTTACCTCTAATTGCAATCATAGTTGTGCTGATTATGTAAGGGAGTAGATCATGCAGTTTCTATTTTATATTTATACTAGTTAATCTGTTCAAAAGGACTTTGTTTTTTCTGCAGTCTTAATTTCCCCATGAATTACCTGTGCGCGGGCACGCACGCCCACACCTCTTTGTTAGCAGCTGTTCTCCTGTAATACCGTTCTTGAAGCACATAGGTGAGATGGTATTAATGCACAGAGAGATAAATATCCTCTTAGCCTATTCCAGTCATCAGTATTTCTTCCTGTGGTGAACATTTTCTGAAGAGTCATTAAAACACTATTTTCCCTGCATAACTAATAGCAGCATGGGGTTAAATCAAGTGAATAAATGACTAAATGGAGATCATTTTCTTGGAGAAATTGCTTTCTCGTATTTATCTAAGGCTTGTGAATTGTCTGGTATTTCTCTGACCCATCATCGTTTTTTAAAATTATGAAGTAAACAACACATGTGCACACTCGCATTCATTTGCATATCACACAAAAGAGAAATCGGCACAATGTCTTAACAATGCAACTCTGAACTGTAGCACAGATCTAGAGTTCTGGAAGGTGAATTAGATAATCAACTTTAAACCATAACGCTTCCTCATGTTTGATAGGGCACAGATCTCACCCTGACATTGCCATTCATTCAGTCATTCAGTCATATATTCTTTTAAGCACCTGTTAAAGTGTGCAGTCCTTGGTACAGTGCTGAGAAGTTTAAAGATGATTCTTATGATCAAAAATGTCTCAATTTATGATGAAGTGGGCAGGTGTCCAATACTGTGCGGTGTTTCATAATAAAAGTGTGTCCTGGTGACTCAGTACTATAAGATAGAGCATCTTGGTCGACTGTTTTTCAATTGTCTTTCCAGATCCCTTTTCCACTCTGCTCCACAGTGCTCAGAGCTCCCAGGAGGCAGACCGTATGGCCACTTCAACAGCCTTACCATCTGGACTCAGGTTGGGCTCGGAAAATGAGAGAAAGTTGGCAGAGGATGCAAGGACATTGAGGACATGGTATTTATCCCCCGGTTCCTCCTTGTGAAGTAGCTGCAGGTTGTACAACAAGCCACATCTGCCTTAGGTGTCCTCCTAGGGCAAACCATAAGGCATGACCTCCTTTTGCCCCGTCAGGCCTAGGGGTAAAAAGAGCTCCCAACCACTGCTAGTCCCATGAGCCTGCTCCACTTCTGTGGGTTTCCCTTAATCCTGTCTTCAACTTTGGAAATAATACCTACATTAAACCGTCCTCAAATTACTCACTTCAAGTGTGCCATCTGTTTCCTGCTGATCACCCTGTTTCTTTATCACCCAACCCAGACAGGCTGGGAAGGATCCCAGTTAGGAAGACCAAGTGTATGACCTGGTCATAGACAAAAGGAAAAGACAGGGAACAAAGGCGTTGGAGAATGGACTTTGAAAGTGGAAGGAATTGCATTTGGAAAAACGTAGGGGACAAGAGATTTGTGCTAACTATGTCCAAAGCACCAGGAGTCCTTGAGGAAGCAGTGGGACAGATTCCCCAAAGAGGGGAATTCGGGTCTCATCCTGAAGGACGTTCATTTTCCTTGAAGCATTTTGTTCCAGGCAGTTTCAAAAGATCAGAGCAGTTGCATTTTAGAAGTCAGAGGAGAGAGAAGTGAAATTAGAGAAGGGGAGAGTATCTATTGGTTTATTACAATTATCACAACATGTGTGTAGTTGAGAAGTGATATAGACCTGGACTAAGGTCGTTCTGGAGGAGATGGAAAGAAGGGAATGGAGAAGCAGGTATTTGATAACAGCTTGTGACCAGTTAGATATTGGCAGAAAGGTAATGACACATACTAGGCAAGATGGCTGGACAAACGATCTTGGGGACTTACGTGTTAGGCACTGTTCTTAGAGTTGGACATGTACTAACTCGCTTTTGTCCTCTTAGCAAGTCCTGACAATAACAATTTTTTTTTTCAAATGTACCAACCAAGGTACAAGGACCTTAAACAGTTTTCCCAAAATCCCACAGGGAGTAAGTAGAGAAGACAATATTATAGGAGGAGGAGTTTGGAGAGGAGGTTGAGAGAGATTAGGAGATTTTAGAGACTAAAATACCTTCGTCTCTGATGGCTGTGAGATAAGCCAAGAAGAGAAGTCCAATAGGCAGTCAGGGCTACTAGCGTGGAGAGCAGGCAATATAGAAATAAAGTAGCCCGTGATGCAAGCTCAGACTCCATCAGCACATACCGTGCATGGCTGAGGTCTTGAGAGAGGATGAGTTCCGAGAAGAACATGCAGAGTCCAAGGCAGTTGGAGGTGGGAGACCGAGGCAACATCAATGTTGAAGGAACAGAGGAAGGGAGGCCTGAGCAGTACCCCCACAGTCTAGTCCTGTTTTAGACCTTCTCCCCAGTCATCCCCTTTTCCCTGGGGAGAATCATTTGCTCCACATTCATTTACACCCTTGTATTTTGCCTCTTCTGAGTGACTCTCTTTGGAAGGTGCCACTTCTACATTTCATTCATCTAAACCTTTCCCAGTCGTCAGGGACCATGTACAGCCTTCTGCATCACTAGAATTGGCTCCCAATTATCTGACTCTAGAAATAGCAAAATGCACCTTTCTGTAATACTTCATGTGAGTCTCAGCTTCTTTGGTGGACGTCTACTTTGCTATTGCTGTATTTGTTCTTTCCCCACACAGGCATACGCTCAAGTATATAATAGACTCTCTAAACCCCATTGCTTCCAGAATAATGTCGTGGATACTGTGGCTATTTGATAAATAGTGTGCACTCACTGATGTGCTGTTGAGAATGACTAGATACTTCCCATGTTAGCAAGTACGGCCCTGGGAGAAACTATCAGACAGTTGAAACCTTTTACTCCCTCCCACTTCTCCTTCTCTTGTAGACCCAGTCTCTTCCGGTTTTTCAAGATCACCCTTTCTGAGGAAGTGTCATACCTTTACATATTTTCTGATCTGTTTCCTGTTCAGACTCACCTGACCTCAATCCTAGTCCCTTAGTGGCATGATTTTTGCAAATTGAGGGCTGGCTCGCCTGACATTTTTTCTCTTCTAGATAAAGGGTGAAATTTGGCTCCATTTAGAAGTAATACATCAAACCTATAAAGGTAATTCAGTGACAGGAATTTATACAGTATAGAATATATTTGGTGACAAGTAGGATTTATCATTTTCTTCAATTCTTACTTCCGCTTCTAGTTCCTAATTATTTCTAGGGTCTTGGCCTGAAACCTTTTAAAATATTGAGGTATTTGAGACACAATTTTCCCATATTATAAACTCATTACTTTATCATTTCTCTTCATGTGACTGTGGACCAATTTGTCAGGAACGGAGGGCAATCCACTCAAAACACATATTGGGAAGAACAATCTACTCAAATTTATGCCATCTCACATGCGTGGCAGGAGCCAACCATCTACTTGCTTCCATTTTAAATCCTATAAATCTTAAGTTTTATATAATCGAAAATACGTTAATGTTTGCTTTGTCTTTCTGATGAATTTTGTGTCTCTTTTTTATTTTTTAATATAATTGTAAAAGGGTTATTCAAATGGCATGTGTAAATTATATTAGTAAAGTAATTTTTGCTCTAATAGTGTTCTCCTGCTGATAGAAGAATGCTAGGGAAGACATGAGG
>NW_003852400.1:172709-176267 GCF_000181295.1 Otolemur garnettii
TTTTTTTTTTTAAATAATCATACAGTTCTAGAGATAATCATCTGTATTACTATTACCTAAGGAAAAGAATATCATGCTTATAAGTAGCTTCAGAGTTAATAAACTTTGTATTAAGTGCCATTTCTCACTAATTAGTTTTCCACTTCAAGAACTACATTTCTCACTGATACTTTTTTAATCTTTTAGGGAATAAGCTCAATATTCAATCATCTCTCCACCTATATTCATTTTAAATATCCACCTAAGCATGGATTTTTAAAAAGCGCTAAGTGCTTGGAAGCAGGTTCAAGTTTTATCTTCATTGTTTATCAGCTTAAGTTATTAATTCTCCCCTGTAAACTGAGGACCTTAATAATGGATGATCACAAGACTGCAAAGATTCAATTAGCGGCTAAGTATAAAAACTAAAAGGATCTTAACATGAAAACCCTGCATAAACAGAACTTACTACAATTATTCTAGGTCTTTAAAGAGTTTCATCATTCAATATGATATAATGGAGTGAAAGTGAGTTTGGGAATTCAACACCACTTTGGAGTCACGGAAATTTAGATCATTTACTTAATATTTAAATGCCGAAACCTCAGTTACAGAAGTTCCACTTTTACTAAGGATATGGAAAACTCAAAATAATATCACTTTAGCTATTATTTGTAATGACAAAAAACAAAGCAGAGCAATTTATAAAATCATAACATTTTGTGAGCCTGTCAGAGAACTAAAGCCACAGGCAACCTAGTGAACTAATTCCAAAGACTGACAAGCCCCTCAGAGAAACAGGACACAAACTGCTTCATCTTTGGCAGCATACGGTACAAGGAGTGAAGTGCTATGAGACTCTCTTCACTGAGGCTGGTCTTGTGGGAATTGTTCTCCCTAGAGCCTTCCCACAGAGGTAACTGTAGCACGTGGATAAGGCTGTTGTGGGTTCCTGAGTGCTGAGCAGCGTTTGGTCAATATCTTTGTGACCATCTAATGCAACTGGAAACCATTCTTCTAAGTGAAGTATCATGAGGATTGGGAAAAAAATACCACATGTACTCACTATTAAATTGGAACATTTCTGGCTCAGCGCCTGTGACTCAAGCAGGTAAGGCACCAGCCACATACACCTGAGCTGGCAGGTTCATATCCAACCCAGGCCTGCTAAACAACAATGATGGCTGCAACCCCAAAATAGCCAGGTGTTGTGGCGGATGCCTGGAGTCCCAGCTACTTAGGAGGCAGAGGCAGAACTGCTTGAGCCCAGAAGTTGGAGGTTGCTGTGAGCTGTGAGCCATGCTGCCATGGCATTCTACCCAGTGTGACAGCTTGAGACTCTGTCTCAAAGAAAAAATAAATTGGAACATATCCATTAACACTTATGGGCACATATGGAAATAACAGTCACCAAAGTTGAGTAGGTGGGGGTATGGGTACATTCACACCTAATGGGTACAATGCACACTGTCTGAGTGATGGGCACACATCACTTTGACTGAAATGGTACAAAAATAATTCATGTAACCAAAATGTTTGTGCCCCTATAATATTCTAAAATAAAATTTTAAAAATCAAGCTGAGGAGGACAGACAGATAAAATTTACAAGAGCTAGCATGATAGTTTAAAAGAACTGAGATAAGTTAACAGTTCAGAATAATTCAGAAATGATTCCAGAAGGGTAGGAAACTGGGAAAAAACCCTTAGTATACTACACATGCTATTATAAGTTTCTTATACTTTATAGAAAGCAATAGACTATTCCTTTAAGGTAGACAGTGATTACTTAAACTATGTATTTTTTAATTCTAGAGCAACCAATAACTTTTTTAAGGTGGTGTAACAAATAAGACAATTATAGAAATAAAATGGAATAATAAAAAAGTCCACAATTTATTTAGAAGACAGTGGAAAAAGAAAAAATAAAATGCAGGAGAAATAGAAAACAACTATTTAAAAGGTAGACTTAAATAGAACCATATCAATAATTACACTAAGTGAAAGTGTTCTAAGTATTCCAGTGAAACGACAACTACTCTCATATTGAATACAAAATTGAATGCTGTCTGTAAGAAACACATTTTAAATATATAAATACATAGGTTAGAAGTAAAAGTTTTTTAAAAAGATACACTATGCCAACATTAGTCAAGGAAAGTGAGTGTTCCTAGATGAAAAAAAGAAAAAGTAAAATTCAGAACAAGGAATATTGCCAGAAATGCACAGGAACATTAAGTAATATGTGAGTCAGTTCATCAAGAAGGCATGGCAATCCTAAGAGTACATAGGCCTAACAATAGAGATAAAAATACACACAACAAAAATCAATAGAAACTAAAAGAGAAACAGAGAAATAGACAAACACATAGTTTTGTTCAAGGCTTTACTACTTCTTTCAGTGACTGACAGAACAAATAGGATATAGAAAACCTAAATAGCACTATCAACCAACTTGACACAATCAATGTCTACATAGTACTCCACCGATGGCAGAATATGTGTTCTTTTCATGTGTATGTATTCAAGAAGGTAGAACATATTTTGGGCCAAAACCAAATCCCAACAGAATGGATAAACAAAATGTGGTATATACACAGTGGAATACTATTCAGCCTTTAAAAAGGAAGGAAATTCTGATACATGCTACCTCATGCATGAATTGTTAGGACATTCTGCTAAGTAAATTAAGCCAATCAGAAAAGGATAAATACTATGTGGTTACACTTATGTCAGGACTCAAATTCATAGAAATAAAGGTTAGAATGGTAGTTACCAAATGCTGGGAGAAGGGGAATGGGTAGTTACTATTCATAGCACAGAATTTTAATTTGGCAAGATACAAAGAGTTCTGCGGATGAATAATGGTGATGGCAGCACAACAAAGTAAATTACTGAAAGCCACAAAACTGTACACTTAGACATGGTAAGACAGCAAATTTTACCACAATTTTTTTAATGTGGAATAAAGAAAAAGTATTGAAACCAGACGAAGTGTATTCTCTGACTAAAATAGACTATAACTAGAAATCTATTACAGAAAGCTGTCTAGAAAAATCAACAAAAATTTAGAAATTAACCAACATAACTTTAAGTGCATCCATAAATTAAAGAAAAATCACTAGAGAAATGATAAAAGACCTTAATTGATTGAAAATGAAAGCATATCATATCAAAATTTGTGGGCACAGCTGATGCAGTAATTAGAAGGAAATTTATACCATCAAATAATTGCTTATACAAGAAAAGAAGAAAGTTCTTAAGTCAATAATAGCATGCCCTGCTCCTTCAGGACCTCCAGAGAGGGAACCACCTAATACTAAGTCTTAAATGAGGTCCCCTTTATCAGAGATCTAGGAATCTAAAAGATGTTTAAAAATTATATAATTGAGCCCATAATCACAAACCTGAGAAGCAAAGACAATGTTCTCAGAACTTAATACACACTACATGTGTACATACCTTTGGACAGACAAAACGCCTATTGGCACTGCTGGGCCACACAGCAAGTGTACGTTTGACTTTATAGGAACCCAAGTGTAGGAGACGCCAACATCCGAGCAAGATGATCTGCAGCTGAG
>NW_003852400.1:176426-183290 GCF_000181295.1 Otolemur garnettii
TCCACAGGCTTGTACTTCTAATCCAGTTCTCGCCTGGTTCCTTCCTGCGCTAACTGAGACCAGGGCCACAGGAGCCCGATGGGTCACGACATTTTGGCGTAAGTCGACAGGATATAGCAGGACACAGCAGGACACAGCAGGACACCAGGGATGCGGACCAAAGGGTTCAACACCCGGATGTAGGTGAGGCCTTTGGTAGACAGTGGAAGGAAGTCCAAAGGGAAACGCCGCTCAGGGAAAGTGGGACCTCTGGCCAATTTAGAAATTAAGAAACTGTGCTCAGAATAAGTAAGGTGTATGATAAACTAAGCAAAGACATGGGTAACTTTCTGTTTGGGAAGTCGCGGGAAGTAGAAACTGAGAAGGAAAGTGATGTTCAATCGTTATCTGAAAGTGAGGATAGTGAGGTTCAGCGGGAAACTGGACCTAAGAAAAATTGGGAAGCGAGAGCATATGATATGAATGAGCAAGTAATCACCCCTATGACCGAACAAATTAAATGATTGGGAGATCAGATAGATAGTCTCACTGTCAGAAATGCTAACTCAGAGCACCCCATTTTGCCCTCAGCACCTCCCTATGTAAACGAACCACCTGTAACTTCTGTTATGCAGGCTGCATTAGAAGGGCGTAATACTGGTGACTTTGAGTGGGAAAACACTTTGGAGCTTTTTCCAGTTACGGTCACTGATATTCCTCCTGATCCACAACACCCTCAAGGGGGTCAGCGTTTTGACCACCATATGATCACCTTTTCAGTTCTTAAGGATTTGAAACAGGCCGTAGCACAATAAGGTATGCAGTGCCCATTTTCCAGAGGTCTGTTGCAGGGGCTTGCACAGGAACAGCGGCTCATTCCCTATGACTGGGATATGATAGCCAGAACTGTTCTTGAATCCGGACAGTATTTACAGTTTAAAACCTGGTGGAAGGAGGAGGCTGACCTAATGAGTCACCAAAACCAACAGAGAGGCATCCCAATAACGTCTGAACAGCTCACGGGGTCTGGGCAGTGGCTGGGGATTCCCAATCAGCTTCAATACAATGACCTAGCCGTAGTCCAGACAAGACTGTGTTGTCTTAGGGCCTAGGAAAAGGTTCAGGCTCCTGGAGATGTCTCTAAATCTTTCATTAAAATAATGCAGTCGGGAAATGAACCTTCTACTGACTTTTTAGCCCAACTAAAAACTGCAGTCGATAAGGCTGTTGCCCAGCCGGAGCTGAGAGACATGCTTTTCCAAACTTTAGCATTTGAAAACTCCAACTCGGAGTGTCAAAAGGCCCTGCGACCTTTGAGAGCACAAAACGCTCCCTTAGAGGAGTATATACCGGCATGTGCTGACAGAGGAACGGAATCCTATAAGGCTAATTTACTGACTACCACTTTAAAAGGAAGGGGTCAGTTTGTATCCTCCCCTTACATAATAGTCTTAAATTTCTGCTCACTAAAGCTCTTTCACTCTTAATTTTCTCAATCTCAGCAGAACGCCATTGGACATCTCTCATTCATGCACCATCCTCTCCAGTACAACAACCTATCTTTTATAAAAAACCGGATATGACAGAGTGGAAGCCTGGTTATGTGCTGCAATGGGGTGAGGCTTTGCCCATATTATTACAGAACATCAAGAAAAGCAGTGGCTACCAGCCCGCTGGATTCAGCCTCGACACGAGCAGGAAACTTTACCAGCACCTTAAACAAGTTTGTTTTCACTGACCTTTCTACAGGACCTTAGCTTAGGCAATTTCACTGTGGAGAAATCCTGGATCAATCTCCTCTGCGGGAACTCGAGCTGCCTCTCCCATGTCAACGCCCAGCCTCAGCAGGAAGCAGTTAGGAGCCGTCAGCGCCCCTTTTCCCTGAAGAGGCAGCGGGAGCTTCTATGCAGAGTGGGAGGATTGATACAAGATTTCATTATTTGGGGCTGTATATTAAGCCCCAGACAAGCTTAGGCGGCATCGTCTAAACCTTGGACAATTAGGACAACAGAGACCTCGAACAACAGGCTTTAAGGTAAAGGTTATTCTGGTATCCGCAAGGTAAGAGAATTTCACTTGTTGGGTTCGTTTCTATTTCACTGGGCACCTGATCTTTCTTAAAGTTATACACGGCTTTTTGGAAAGGGTCTGAGTTTGCAGCCCTTTCTCTACCTAAGCTTTGGGTGATGCTTAATACTTCCCATGGAAGCATCATGAGCCCTATGGGTCAGCCCATAGCACATAGTTAAATGGTGATTAGCACATAGGGGACAAGTTTTCCCCCATGCCTAGTTTGACTAATATGAGTTTCCTTTATGTCCGAATTAGCTCCAATGGTGTATTTTTGTATGCTTATGTACCCTTTTGTTTCTTTTACTCAACAGAAAGCTCCTCAGCGAGAAAGGCAGAAACAACCAACAACAGACCTCCCTTGCCTCTTCAGAAATGTCTTTCATACACTAGAGGGGGAAATGTAGGAGACGCCAACATCCGAGCAAGATGATCTGCAGCTGAGGCGTGGACCTTGGGCCATTCCTCCACGGGAGTTCCTTGTGGGCGGAGCCGGTGCCCTCAGCACGGAGTCATTGTTAATTACTCCCCTCACCTGTATCATTCCGTTTCAATAAAAGGCTGGTGCGGAGGTTGCTCAGGGCTACCCGGAAAGTAGGGGCTAGCCCGCTTTCCACAAGCTTGTACTTCTAATCCACTTCTCGCCTGGTTCCTTCCTGCGCTAACCGAGACCAGGGCCACAGGAGCCCGACGGGTCGCGACACCCAACAAAGTGTTTTCCCAAAAAACTGTACCATTTTGTATTTCCATCAGCACTGATTAAGACTTCCAGCTGCACCTTCTACAGCCAGTGAAATTGTCAGTTTGATCAATATTAGCACAATAATAAGAGTCAAATGGTATCAAATTATGGTTTTAAGTTGCATTTTACTAAAGACATAAAATATTTGCATCTGTTTATTTGCCATTGCTATTTCTTGTTTGGTGTGTTCAAATATTTTGTTCATTTTTTACTGGGTGGTTTTCTTATTGAATTGTGATTTCTGTAGTCTTGATATATGTTCTCTATCAGATATGAATTCTGCAAATATTTTCTCTCAGTTGGTGGCTTACCTTTTAGTTTTACTGAGAGAAATTTTCAAGGAACAGACATGTTAAAATTTTGATTACCTTATTTTTTTGTTTAATGGATTGTGAGTTTGGCATTATATCTAAGTCATCTTTATCTAACTGAGGGCCCCAAAGATTTTGTCTGGTATTTTCATTTAAAAGGTTTACAGTTGAAGCTTTAAAATGTAAGTACATGACACATTTCAGGCTTTACACATGAAAGGGGAACCCAAACTCTATATGGCAGTATCCAACTATTCTCAGAGGAACCACAGGCAAAAAGAAAACTAAGGGAGAGAAATGTGCAGGCTTGAAGGCTTAATTTTACTTGGGTTTGTGAAAGGCAAACTAATTTTGAGAGTTTAATTTCTCTTTGGTATCAAGGGTTTTATTTCTCCTTGGCAACAAGCATCCTGAGGCTTTTTGTGTGATACAGCCTTGAGATAATCACTCTGCTTTGACCCATCTCCTTAGACCATTAGACATTATTAGACACATTTAGGTGATGGTCAAATGTCCCTGACACTTCTCTACTTCTTCCTCTAAGGGAAATATCTACATGCTTGATTAATTATACACTAGGTTTCAAGTCCAGTGATCGAAAGAAAACCAAAGACAGTGAAATACAAGTACATGAAAGGGAAAGCTCTCTCAGCTTCTTCCCCACAACTTCTCCTTGGCCTTCTTCAAAAAAGAAGAATGTTAATCTAATTCCCAGATAGAAGTTAGACATGTTTATTAGTGAACAGGATCAGTGTATTTAAATAAATGAATGAATAAAGCGTCCCATGTATATGGGCAGTCCTTAACTGGTACTTCCTCTTTTCCACGTTTTATCTTTCTCTGCACGAGCACAGCAGTAGCCAGGGAGGCAGGGAAAAGGTCCAGGTTCTAAGAACTCTGTGCTGCAATTTCAGGCACAAATGCAGCCAATAATAAAGTGTTTCTTTGCTTCCGCAGTGCTGTTGCCTGAATATATCTCTCTCTTAGGACTGCAGGGAAGATAAGTTGTGGCTTGGGGCAGGTTTGATAATCCTTGCGTACCTTTGCTATAATAATACCATATAACCATCTGAATATAATCAAAACCTCACTAAGATTTCTAATATATGTAATAATAAAATTAAAAGAAGGTACTTTTTTTTGCTACTGATGTTACATATTTCTTATCACATCTAGGGATATGACTATCTATGGAAGGATGAAGAATTTTGTAAGAACTGGCCCAGCATGCTGGTTTACATGTGTAAACCTTTGGGAGGCTGAGGCAGGAGGATCTCTTGAGTTCAGGAGTTCAAGGCTAGCTGGGCAACATAGCAAGTCCTCATCTCTACGGGAAAAAAAAAAAATTAGAACTATTATTTATCAAAAACCCACCAAGTCCCAAATACCCGGTGTGTTATACCAGCAGCAACAGTTTCTTGATGTTTCACCGCGTGTCAGGGACTACAGTAGGTGCTTGGTGTGCTGTGTTAAGTCTGACCATAGCCCTGTGGAAGAGAACTCACTCCCATTTTACAGAATGAACCCAGGGTTAGAGACCTGAGAGAAAGCTGCCAAGTGATAAGCGTCAGAGCTGCTTGAAGGAAGCAGGCAGGACACAGATTCAAAGTACAAGCTTGCAAGAGGTGAGGCTCACCAGAGATGCAGGAGAGCCTGGAGCTACCTTTGCAATGGCTATAGATTGAGAGGAACACAGGTGCGGGGAGTGCCCAGTAATGACATACAAGGGCTCTGCGTAAGGATCGCCAAGTGCTTTTTTCTCACGTGCTCTTTCCCCACAACCCCCAGTGAAGCACCACAAATGTTCAAGGTTTAACACCTGCTGACTAATGAGTGACCGATCTTATCTCATTCCGGAACACGAGTCACTTGGGGACTTGCCCTCAAGCCACAAGACTTCTCTAGGCTTGCCAGGAGACTGTCCTGCTCTCAGCATTTCCTTAGATGTATTAAGAACCAGTGACTGTCCTTGCAAGCATGGTATCCATTCCCCTACAGATCAGCACTAAATTGTATCTACAACTAAAGACCCAGTTTTCCTACTATATCACATTACTTGGTTAAGCCATTTCAAGTTCTTAAATAATATTAATAACTTAATAACTTACAATTGTATAGTGCTCTAACCTTTAAAATCTTCATAGCATCCATTGTATAGTGCTCTAACCTTTAAAAACTTCATAGCGTCCACGAACAGTAGTCCTTGGAATTCCATAGCCTGGCGACATGTAGCTTCTTATTCTGCTTCATGTAGCACCACACAGTCAAGTTACTTCTCTATTTACACTTCGAGGCCCCTCTATAAGACACATCCTTCATCTCCCAATGCAGAACACTCCATGCTAGGGTCTGAATGTGTTCCCCAAAATTCATGTGTTAGAAACTCAATCCTCAATCTCAACAGTGTTGGAAGATGAGACCTAATGGGAGGTGTTTAGGTCATGAGGACTCCACTCTTATGAATGGGTTAATGCCACTATACAAAGGGCTTGCAGGAATGGGTCACACTCTTACACTCTTTTGCTACATGAGGATGACTTAAGAAAACCCTCACCAGACACAAGCATCTTGATCTTGGATTTTCCAGCCTCGAGAGTTATGAGGAGTAAATTTTTGTTCTTTAAGTATTTCCCAGTCAATGGTTATTTTGTTATAGAAGCACAAAACAGATCAAGACATTTCATATGACTATGAGGCACGTCAGTTCCCAAACACAAGTCTCAGGAATTTCCAGAGGAATTTCCAGAGAAATTTCAGTTTCTCCTGAAATTCCATATCATTCAATCACAAAATCTATACCAGGTATTAGAAAAGATGCAATGTCTATGTTTTCTTACCACCCCCAGACCTAAGTACAAAGAGTTATCACTGCAGTATGCTGAAAGCTGTACACAACATACATTTCAAAATTCTGAAGTACATAAAACAAGAGGAATTTGCTTCCAAGGCTAATGTCAAGTTTCCCTAAAGAGAACATTGCCAAAGCGTTAAGCCCAGATATGGCTGGAACATCAGAGAGCAAAAAAGAAACAATTTTGCTCCTAGAAAGTTGGACAAAGCTCTTCAGCAAAGAAGGAGAAAGGGGCTATGTGATAGAATCTGGCCAGGATTGCTCTGGCAGTGCAGCTTGGATCAACTCGTCACATCAGCTGCATTGGTTACAACGGAGAAAATGCACAAAGCCCATGTATGTAATTTTCAAAGCACAGTGTCCCCACCCACTAGCAAATATTGCCTAATCAATGCTTTGAAGTTTAACCAGTCAAATTATTATTCCTCTTTGAGGGAAGAATAAAGATGAAGGGTAAATCATACAAGGCTACAGAGTTTCCATATTCAGACTCAAACATTACACATCCAGTAAATAATTTTTAAAGAGTAACAACCACCAGGTCTTTAGAAAGGGGTCTATTTTCCTCTCTGCCTTTCTTCTATCATTGTAATGAACTCCAAATTTCCCAGTCATATTCAGAAAGATTTGATTTATTACAACTCTCCTTACACTATGTATGGTATATAAATATAGGTTTATATTTAGGTTTACCTCTCCTAAAAGATGGTTAATTTCCTGACAAAGGTACAACGTTTTAATTCTGTTTGTGTCCTGGGTTGTGCAATCCACATATTAAGAGTCCTATCAATATTAGTTATGGGAATTAACATGCCTAGTGTACTTTTCAAACAAGTAGCAAAGCCAGGAGAGAATTTGGAGAAGTGTTGTTTTTCATCACACTCTGACTCAGCTAACACATCACTGACTCT
>NW_003852400.1:183542-194331 GCF_000181295.1 Otolemur garnettii
TGAAAAAACTCATCAGTTAAAAATCTAAAGTCACTCATCATCCTCATCCATCAGATCACTCACCCTGTCAGAAAGTATCAAAGAGCTGGGATTTCCCTTCCCCCATGGTATTTGGAGGGGGAGGGGGATCAGTTTTATAGCCAATTTTAAAGCCTTTAGCTATCATAAATGTTGTATAATGTGAAAATGATCTTTATGTTGAACAATTAATGTTTGCAAGGTTCTATAATATTAAAGGAATTGAGCCAAATCACTTCTCAGGACTGAAGCACAGAAGACAATAGTTCAAGGTTTTCTTTCTTTCTTTTCCTTTCTTTCTTTCTTTTGTTCTTTCTTTTTTTCTTTTCTTTTTCTTCTTTTTGGACTCAAACCCATTTCATTGAATTTCTACTATGTGTGAAAAGAAATAATAGATTCAGCCATGATGTGGCACAGCTAGCATCATTCACATAACCCCCCAAAAGTGAGGGTTGGTGATATCTAGCATTATGAAATGCAATAGTGTACAGCAATTTACAGAATGCAATGCAAGCAAGTTAATATTTAAGAGCATTTAGTTATGTCACACTTGCAGCAAAAGTTCCAAATAATCTATCTTTCTAGATGTCAATGTCAAAAATGGGAAATAAATTTTAATTTGTTAAGTTTCAAGTAATACTCTTATCTTTCTGTGGATGTATTATATAATGAACAAAATCTAAGATGGTGGGCCCTGAACCTTTTTAAGATTTCTTCCCTTAAAAAATACATTTTAATTGACACATAATAATCATACATACTTGCAGGATGCACAGTGATGTTTCCATGCATGTGTGTATAACGAGTAGTAATGAGATCAGGAATATTACCATCATCTCAAACATTCATCAGTTCCTTGTGTTGGGAACATTCAACATCCTTCTTCCAGCTACCTGAAATTCCCTTTCATTGACTACAATCCTCCTTCAGTGCTACAGAATGCTAGGATTTATCCCTCCTCTTTAGCTGTAATTTTGTTTCCTTATGAAACCTCTTCCTATCCCCTCCATTTTCTTCCCCTTCCCAGACTCTAGTGTCTGTTTTCTATTTTTCATGCTATGAAATCAACTGTAAGATTCCACATTTGAGTGATAATACACAATGTTTAACTTTATGCTCCTGTCTTATTTCTCTTAACATAATGCCTGCAATTTCATGCATGTTGCTGCAAATGACAGGATTTCATTCTTTTTCTGGATGAACAATATTCCATTATGTATACATACACCACTTTTCAAAATCCATTTATCTGTTGTTGGACGCTCCGGTTGATTCTATATTTCGGCTATTGTGAATACTGCTGCAATAAACCTGGGGTGTAGAAGTGTCCCTAATATAAGGATTTCCTTACCTTGAACAAATTCCCAGCAGTGAGACTTCTGGGTCACATGGTAGGGATTATTTTGAGTTTATTGAGAAACTTCATACTCTTCTCCACTGTAGCTTCACTAGTTTACATTTTCACCGATAGTGTATGAGTTCTTTCTTCTCCATATCTTTGCCAACATTTGTTATTTGTTGTCTTTTTGGACAATAATCATCTTAATTTTCTGTGGTTTGAATTTCCCTAACGATTATGATAGTGAACATTTTTCATATATTTGTGACCATTGCATGTCTTATTTTAAGAGGTGTCTGTTCAAATCATTTCTCAAACAGATTTTTTGGGTCTTTTGCAGGTGAGGTTTTTCAGTTCCTTGTATACTTTGGATATTAATCCCCTGTCAGATGAATCGTTCACAAACATTTTCCCCCATTCTATAGGTGGTTTTTCACTCTATTTATTGTATCCTCTGCCGTACAAAAGCTTTTTAGTCTGATATCACCTTCTCTAGCTATTTTTTCTTTGGTTGCTTGTGATTCTATACACCCAGGTTTTACATTTAGAGATTTGATCCATTTTGAATTTATTTTTGCACAGGCTGAGAGGTGGGGTTCTGGTTTTATTCTTCTGTGTGCATTCTCCCTCCACTGATTACAACACATCTGGTGAAAAAGTCGGCTCTTCCAGTTTTATAGAGTAGGTTTCATGAAGACGATTTATTCACACATGTGGGTCGCGGGTTGTGCTTTGCTGGGGTGCACTGGCTTTGGTGCTAGATGGATGCAGTAGCATGGTCTCTACGCAGTTTCTTCAGCTATAATCCATACTAGTGACATCTACAAGGGTCTCAGTGGCCTAGGTGGAGAGCCTTGGCAGCAGAGTTGTGGCTTTACCAGGGATGGGCTGAGTTGCTTCGGAGCATGGGGACACACACATGCCATGGTAGGCCAACTGACTTGGGGTTGGTGTTGGGGTTATGGGACTGTTTCTCTGGCTGGGAGCACATGCACGTGTTTGCTCAGCCAGTCTGGGGGTGTGTCTGCCAGTGGCTGCCCACAGAGCTATTTCCCAGGTCCTGACTGTGGGTGCAGGGCCGTTGTGCAGGCAAGGGTCTTGTCTACAGAGGTTGGGGTACGACCAGGCTTTCCTCAAGTTCTGGGTATAGTCACCATATAGCCATTCCACCACCCCGGATGTGTCAGCTGCTTAGGGGTTTGAAAGCCTCTCCCACTTGGGGGAGGCCATGTCATAGTTTGGCAAGCTCAGGGGCAGGTTTGCTTTGGGAAGGACTGTCAGACTGTCCCTTGGCTGGAAGTGAAAGCAGTAGGACTTTGTTTCCCTATCGGAAACCAGACCTGGACTAGAGTTGCAGCCAATTCTGGGCCCAGCTTGCATGCTACTGGGTTGCTGTGTTCAGTCACCAGTATTGTGGAATGAGAATGAACCCCAGGTGCTGGCTACTGGCCCTCAGAAGAGAGAGCGCTCCAGAGATGGCTCCATCTCAGAATGGCACTGCAGCAGCTGACTTACAAGGGCTGGGGGGAGCGGGGAGCACACATCTTATGCATCTAACCTGGGCCAATGCAGCAGGCAAATTCCTGGCAGCTTCCTAAACCAGGCTTCAGGCTTACAAGGCCTGTGGGATTCTCCCGTAGTAAGCACTGTAGGTGTTTGCAGTGGCAATGGGGCTGGTAGGATTCTGCTTGTCTTTTCCTGAAAGTCTCTCCTGACTCCAGGAAAATCCAATCCAGGTGGGGAAGGTGCACCTGTAGAGGTGGGGTGCCCCCAGGTGCTCCCTGGACTTCAGTCGCCACCCGTACATCTTTACACCCCCTGAACTCCAACACTCCTCCTCACACCTGCAGTCACATCTTACCTGTTTCTCAACTTTTCATTACTGTCTTGTATTTATTTAGTATTGTTACTCAATGTTTCTTTTGTAGCTGCCTTTCTGATGTGTATGTCCTTCCAATATTTGGTTTTGACATCCACTTAAAATAAACTCTGCTATCCTGATCTATTGAGGCTTACTTGTATGTTTATAAGGAAATGTCTGCTAAGTAAAGCAACAATTTGGCCTTGAGTTAGGAAAGATTCTAATCAATTACTCTGAGTCATCCAGGACCACAAAATGCTCCTGAATTGAGCCACTCCCTGACCTACTGACCCTCGGCTCTCTGACTCCCCACCTGCTGATTTTCTGCTAGCTTTTGTTATTACCTCTCCTTTCCTCAGCCACTGTCAGCCGCTGCTAATCTAGACTCCTTATCAATCTTACCAGTATCTGCTCAGAACGCTTTTGTCAGTTCTGCTACAGCCAAACTTCAGCCACGGCCTGTATCTACTGCCAGAGCAAACTTAGCTTCTGTGGAGCCCAGGTCCCACCCTTATCCAGGTTTGGTCTAACCCAGCTGACCATATCCCTGATTATGTCTCAGAATGTCAAACCTCTCCCATCTGGGTGCACAGGGCTCTGTGATCTTTGATTTATTTTGAGTTTATTTTGGCAAAGGCTAAGGGGTGAGGGTCTGGTTTTATTCTCCTGCACACACTCTTCTGACTTGTATTTCCTTCTAAGACTTGATGCTGGAATAAGCCAGTGTTAATCAAATTAAAGACTAAGATAAGGACATTTACAATTTAAAAGAGAAAAGAACATACAGGGGGGGTCTAAAAATTTAAAGGAATTTCTCTGTCCCCTCCTAAGAATTATGTCTACATTGCATTTTGCTCCTTTTAATTCAAATTGATTGTTGGAAGTCTTTGGCAGTCTGTTTTCCCCAAGGTCCCCCCCGCCCCCCAACCCTGTCACATTGTTCACATTTTCTTTGCTGATGATGCTTCCTTTGGCAGCAACTCTAAAAGTGAACTTATTTGCTTTATTTAATTTTATTTTATAGAATTGGATTATGGTTCTCATGGAGACATATAATTAAATCTCTTCCATTGCTCAAGAGAGGTTAATTGTTTTAAATAACAGTTGTTATTAAACTTTTCTGTGAAAACACAAAAAGAAGTTTGGTTTGACTCAACAACTTTTGGTTGGATTTTGATCGGACTCCTTTGCATTCAGATAATCATCATGCCAGAACTGAGTAATTTTAACTAAAGCATTCACCAAACTAACCTATGAACTTCTATAGAAATATAATTTGAATTCTCTAGTAAATATACTTGTGTGATCCATAATTCATATTTCCTACTAAAAGATATGACCTTTCATTTAATGAGTATTATTGACAACTAGCCTAATTAGGTTTTTAAATAAAAAATATTGATTTAAATCAAAAGGCCTCATATCTCTGAAGGAATCATAAGAACCTGAAACTAGGTATCCAAAAAGCAGCACACCTTGGTTTTTCAAGTATCATTGCCATGTCACCCATGTCATCTTAAATGATTAAATTCATGTGAGTTAAATGTTAGAAGTCAACAAAGTTGTAAGAAAAGGGTCTTGGATACTAAACACATTAAGTAGCTACTCAGGAAAAATCTTTAACTTTTAATCGACTTAAGATAGAAAGGAATCTTTCAAAAGAAAACCACGCTCCCTTTTCTCTTTTATTAATATGGAATTAATAATTAGTAAATCTCTTTTGATTCAATACTTATGACTACAATGGATCTGGTAGAACAAAAAAGGGGCCTTCTCCTTCTTGCCTATTTGTTTTACTACAAAGAGAATTTTTTAATTTGAAGATGAAAATGTGGTGTCACTGCTTATGGAATGCTCGCACTGCAAGGCAGGCAGCAGTATGGACCCTGCCCAAGGGGCTTACTATCGAAGAAATGCAATTGCTTACACATAATAAGAAAGCCAGGGCCTCAGTTACTGTCAGAGTCACAGCATTACGGGCTCTCTAGTCCCTCAAAGAGTTTTTTCCTCCTTTCTTTCACCTACAGTTTCATTTTTTCCTCTTTTTCCTTCAGTTTCTTTGCACAGGGGACTTACATAGAAAGGGTAAGTTAAAAAAACAAAAACAAAAACAAAAAAAACCTGCATTTTGAGAACAAAAGAATAAAGAAAAGGGACAGTTCTAAGCACAAAGGGCTGCAAGGCTGCCCAGAGAACCAGAAAACAAAATGGAGAATGGAGAAAACACAACCTGGGCACAAGAGATTTAGAAAGAAACAAGGCTTAGAGATAGAACCAACATCTCTGGTATTGTTCACAACCATTCTCGTGTTCTCTAATACCAGAAACTAAAATAAATATTCAACCTTATTGCATTTTTTTCAGTCTATCTTTTTATAGACTTAATTTTTATTAACCACAACTGCATACATTTATGGGGTACAATGTGATGATTTGATACACAATGTGGAATGCTTAAATCAAGCTAATTAACAGAACCATCACCTCACTTACTTATGTTTGTGGTAAGACATTTATAATATACTTTTAGTTGTTTTAAAATGTGCCCTTGCATTGTGTACATTAGGTGAGATCCCACCAAATACCCTCCCTCCGTTCGCCTTCCCCTCCCCCCTACCCTCTCCCTCCTTTTCCCTCTTGCTTTCTGGACTACATTTGTGTTTTATCATTTGTATGAATATTTAAGTGTGTCTATATTGGTTTCATAATGGTATTGAGTACATTAGATACTTTTTTTCCATTCTTGAGATACTTTACTAAGAAGAATATGTTCCAGCTCCATCCAGGTAAACGTAAAAGATGTAAAGTCGCCCTCTTTTTATGGCTGCATAGTATTCCATGGTATACATATACCACAATTTGTTTATCCATTCATGGGTCAATGGGCAGTTAGGCAACTTCCACAACTTGGCAATTGTGAATTGGGCTGAAATGAACATTTTGGTGCAAATGTCTTTGTTATAAAATAATTTTGTTCATCTGAGTAAATACCTAAATGATATTGTGAGATCAAATGGTAAGTCAACTTTCAGTTCCTTGAGAATTATCCATATTTCTTCCCAAAAGGACTGTATTACTTTGCAGTCCGACTAGCAGTGTAGAAGTGTTCCTTTCTCACCATATCCATGCCAACATCTGCAATTTTGGGATTTTGTGGGCTTAACTCATTTTTTGAAGCCAGTGGAGTCCCAGTTATTGAGACCTTGCTCCACCCTCTGTACCTCTATTCCACTTAGCATTGCATCACCTAATCCTGCAGATGTGGACTAAAACAGATAGGAAAAGTCCAGTAAAGTGGAGTCCACTTTACATCCCATTTGGCTCTGAAATATTAAAATTGTAAGGGACCCAGAAAGTCAACATTAAATGATGGCAGTGCTTGCCTTGTGATAGAACAACCATGAAAGTGTATCCTGAACTGATTATACTTTATTTTCTTTTCATCAATTTTATAATAGGAGAACTTTGAATCAGTTTGTTGGATGATTTTACTGAAGCAAATGTTGATCATCTTTTAATCATCTAGAGAGCAAAAAGAAAGCTAGAAGAGTAAGAAAATATTGAAGTCTGCATACATTTTCCTAACAAGTCCTCATAACAAGCCTTTTAGGTAGGAAGGATTATTAGCTCCTTTTACAAAAGAGGAAATTGGGGTTAGAGAGGTTAACTAACATGTCCGAGGTCACACAATTAGGAAGGGACAGATTAGAATTTGAACCCACTCATCTGACTTCAGGGCTAACACTGTGATTCACTATACTACCTACACTTAGTGATTCATGAGCCCAAGATAATCGGGTAAGCTGGGAAGGAAGGTTAGCATAGTCTTTCACAAAGTGTGGCTCATACAGAACTGGTAGTGTTAGAGATATATTTTTGGGAATATCTAGATAGTCTTTTTATTTTAATAGTAATATATTTATTAAGATGTATGAAAAAATTTTTTAAAGTAAGCTGTTTAAAATCTATCCAAAGAAAAATATTATAGAAATATAATATAGAGATAGGGAATGAGTGGGGGAAAAGGTACAAAGGTAATAAATGAAATTTGGGGAACAGAATTTGAGGTACTTCATGCTGTAGAAATCACCAGTACAAACTTCTGGGGACTAAAAAGCAGATAGTAAGTGTTTATGACTAGAGTCTAGATAGAGCAGATGGAAAATGAGACTGAGAGGGAAGCAAGTTAAGTTTAGAATTTAAAGCCTGAAACAATGGGAACCATAAATTTTTCATGGTCAGATTTGCAGGTAAGAACAAGTACTCTAGATATAGTGAGGTGAATGGATTAGAGGAAGGAGATCCTGGAGACAAAGGAGCCAGTTAAGAGACCATTGCATCACACCTATTAGAAAGGCTACTATCAAAACAAACAAAATAAAAATGACAATGTTGGCAAAGATGAGGAGAAATTGGAATCTTTGTGACCTATCAGTGAGAATGTAAAATGATATGGCCACTATGAAAAACAGTATGTCTTTTCCACAAAATGTTAAAAACAAAATTACTATATGATCCAGCAATTCCATTTTGGGTATATACCTGAACATTACAAGGAGAGACATGAAGAGATATTTGTAAAGTCATGTTCCTAGCAGCATTCTTCTCAATAGCAAAAGTTGGAAGCAACCCAATTGCCCATCACTGGAAACAGGAATAAACAAAATATGCTATAGGAATATACATGCAGTGGAGTGGTATTCCAGTATAGGCTACAACATGGATGAATCTTGAAGTTATTATGCTAAGTGAAATTAGACAGTCACAAAGGAAAAAACACTGTATGATTCGACTCCATATGAGGTACCTAGAGTAGTCAAACTCATAAAGATAGAAAGTAGAATGAGTGTTGCCATGGGCCGGGAGAAGGGAATGGGAAATTATGTTTAAGAGGCATAATTTGAGTCTTATTAAATGAAGAGTTCTGTGGTAGATGGTCATGGTGGTAACACAGCAGTGCAGATGTGCTTGGTGCCACTAAACTGCACACTTAAAAGTAGTTAAGATGGTCAATTTGATATTATATATATATATATTGCCACTTTTTTTTTAATTTTAAAAACTGAAAAAAAGAGAGACCAATATAATGATGCACACAAAGAAACACTGAACTCTTAGTCAAAATTTTAAGCAAATGAAGGCAAGGAGTAGTACCAGATACCTGTTCACAGTGAGGGCTGGACACCCAGCAAGGCATGCCATCTCAATTGTGTGCCAGGTGGGGCCACCTCAGATGCTCTCCATAGAATGTTTTACTCATGGAGTCCCTGCCTTCATTTATATAACAAATACATGTACTGGGCAGGCACATGTATAAGACTCTCGGATAAAGCAGTGAATACAACATGTGCCATTGCTTTCATTTTCTAGAAGGGGACAGAAAAGATGACTGGTCTTTCTATAGTACCCATTTTGAGCAGTTCAGTTGCCTTCACCTCATGAGTTCAGCAACACTCTCCACTCCCTAGTTCACTTTCTTAGCAATGGCTGCTGGGTTATGATATTGCCAACTACTTATCTTGGTAAGAAAGATTGTTACCAATACATACTCAAATGAAGCATCCATAACTACATAAATTCCACATAATAAACAGGGCAGGGTTCCAATGTGTATATCATCTATGCTTTATGCCCAAACTTTCAGGAAAACACCGCCAATAAAGTGGCTGTCTCCCAGAGGACACATCTGGGAAGAGCTAACACTCCCCTGATAAATGTGCAGATTGCGCCACCCACTGTGAGCAGGTGCCCCTTCCCTCTCTCCCCGAAGCCCTTCTTTCCCTGCTGTATTCAGAGGCACAACCAGGATGGCCTTGCCAGTGACGGTGGGACAAGAGTTTCAGAGGTTGCTCAGCCTGTGGGCAGCCAGGCAAGTCCCTGCAGCTTGCAAAGGGCTCCCAATCCCATCCACACAGGTCTTGGGCCTCAGTCCTGGCCCTGCAAGGCCACAGCCTGTCTCACCAGACCTGCCACTGCCCCTTCTCTAATCATGGTACTTACAGGGGCCACTCTCACCTGCTCCCACCAGATCCCAGATCCTCCTGAGCTGGAATCCTATGTGCCCAGCGGGCCCAGACATGAAGGCCAGGCAGCTCCAAGGAGGTCCACTGGGCTCCACCACCCCCAAACCACACTACCATGTATAATGCACATCCTTATTGTCCCCTCAAAAATGTGGACCAGAAAGTGTACATTATACAAGGTAAAATATGATAATTACCATCAATTCAGAAAAGAAAGAAAATTCTCATATATAAACAATAGTCTACCACTAGATATAATCTTAAAATAAAGAAAATCCAATAAATATAATATGTTTAGTTTTACCTCATGTATATTGAGGCTTATGTCAATAACATAATGTATAAGGCTGCTTGAGCCTTATATTTTTCTTTTTTTTACTATGAAACAAAATTATCTTCAAGGGTATTTACTTTTCTTTGGACAGTCTCTAGATAAGCAATTAGAAACTGCAGCCAACTTTTCAAAAACTGGGGACAGGTTATCTTTGCCTTCTTCAGAGAAGCAGTAGCTTTGCCGGCTCCCACATTGGCTGTCTTAGAACGTCAATACCTATAAATAGTAGATATAAATAAAAACACCTATAAAATACTCAAAGCCTTCTGCCAAACCCCTATCAGCCTTTCCAGCCATCAAATAATAATTCATTTCAAACTCATTGACAAACTCCCATTAAATATCCTTTATATACCAGATAACAAGCCAACTACAATGGATAAAAAGACCCTATGATAGGATGCAAACATCATCTACTCTCCAAATTGGGACACTTTTGAGAGTGAAAGGGAACTTTTATGGCAGGAAAACTGACCCAAGGAAATTAAAAGTTACAGTCACCCTACTTAAGAAGCTTACAAGTTGATAAATAGTATCATAAAATTGTTATGAAAATTCAGAGGACAAAGCAATACATTTATGGGGATGGGATGGCTATAAGATAGTGATCGAGGGACATTTCTGAAGAACTAGGGGTTTTATTGGATCTCAAAGAACTAGGAGTTCCCCCTAGGAAGAGAATAAAAACTAAAATTTTAAGCAAACAGCAGAGAACTTATTAAAATATTGATTTCAAATTTAATATGGCCAATTTCAGTGTAAAACATGTATAGTACTTGTATTTGTCATAGCTCTTACCTTATTGGAGCTTGTAATCTTAAAAATTATAAAAACAACTTTTAAAAAAATAATAATAAAAAGGCTTTCCCCTTGACTATAAAATACATACACAAGATCTAAATGTGAAAACACTACCAGGAATAAAAAAAAAAGCGAGGAGAGATACAGGAAGTCAAGGAGGAAGGAAGGAAGAAGGGCAGGGAAGTAGGTAACTTACCAGCATTTTTTTAAAAGGATTCTTCATTTCTGATAACTTAAGCATTATAGTTTTCTGCACTCAACATAGATCTCAAGGATTGATATACAGACCTATATGTGCCATGTTACAAATTTAAGAATTGTATTCTTACCAGCTGTTGCCCTTGTCAAGTCTGCAGCATTAAAAGACAAAGCTGGTCTGGTTTATAAAATCCTGAGTTATTTTTTTACATCAT
>NW_003852400.1:195245-205993 GCF_000181295.1 Otolemur garnettii
TTTGCATTTGTGCTACCTTAACAACTTAAAGTAAAAAGGAATAATCAACTCAAAAAGAATGAAGGAAATGCTATCTCAGAGGCAGCACCCAGTGATATGTTAGAAAACTAGTACATGGCTTTGTCCAGGATAATAACTCAGCCACAGATGGCTCACCCGCTGAAACTATTTTTAGAGATCATAAAATTTTATAATTGGAAGGGTCTATAGAAGTCAATTAGTGCAACCTTAACTTGACCTCCATATTACAGCTATAGAAATCAAAGATCATGGAGTCCAGTTATTTTCTGTTACTTTATTTATTTTTAAATAGAAAATTTTTGCTCTCTTTTACAAGAATCATACATGCTAATAACATCTTTTAAAAATAGGTGCATTTTGCCAAAATAGCCAACTTCCTTATCCATCCAAGAGAGCATAAATATAGCAGGCCTGATTTATTTTGCTATAACTTAATCCAATTATCTAAGCCCCAAACATGAAAAAAATGAATTTATGTGAATAACTGATCCTGTCTCACAGTTATAAGTAGGCTTCAACGTGCCAATCATCCTATGCCCCCAGAAGGCAATAAAGACACAATTTCAAATGTCATGCTTTTGCCTGCCGTGAGCCACTTGAAGGTTAGTGAATTTTAAACATGTCTGTATGCTTAATAATTAGAGATTCTTCTGTACATATTTTATATAACCACCACATGTACATTTTGCTCATTTTTCTGTTATGTTGACAGAATCATCTAACATGGCTCAAATCACAGAGTGCCATAAAAATGACTTTTTTGCTGTGAAAGATGTGGCCCATGGAAATAAACATTTGACCAAAAGCTAAATGGATTTAACAAAGACTGTACCAGAAATTCACAAAATTCAATCCTTGGTAAGAGAGGGAAAGTAATTTACTTTTTAAGGGCCTGTACCCAACAAAATGTGTCTTCTTTGAGGAGATAAGAGTTGCTAATCACACACTGTTACAATCACTCCGACACCTACTTCTTTCCCCTTGCTCTCAGTGCAAGTTCACATTTCACTGGGAAATTAGACATAATGCTAAAAGAGCCTGCACCATCTCTGTCCACAACATAAGACTATCTGCACTCATAAATCCTGCCTTCTCCCTTTCAACGTGGACGTCCTGTCCACTCTCCTCTCAAAGGCCAAGCTCTTAGGTGAATCCTAATCCTCTCACCTTCCCAACAGAAATCACCCCAGTGATTATTTCCCCCACATTTTCAATAGTTTTTCTTTCTACTAGATTATTCTCATCAGTATACAAAAATCTATAATATTGCACATCAAAGGAAAGGGAGGGAGGAAGGAGAAAGGAAGGAAGGAAGGAAAGGAGAGAGAGGGGAAGGAGGGAGGGGAAGGAAAGAGAGAAGTGAGTAGTGAGAGAGGAGGGAAAGAGATGAGTTATGAAAAACTTTGCCATCCCCCTTCTGCTGCTCCTCTTATTAGATAAGGATTTCCTTGTCAAAACTGATTTTGACCCAGACTTTAGTCTGGGCTCCCAGGAAAGGATTTGCTGTCCTAGAGTGCTCTTATACAAACTGGGAAGCTAGTACCTATTATTATAATCAATTCTGGTTATCTAGCAGCTTGAACCCCAGCCCTTTGAGCAGTCAAGGCAGGTACTCCAAGAATAGGGCTGGAGTCAAAGTGTCACATCAGGAAAAAAGCTGGTGTAGCTTTTAGGCCCTACAGCCAAGTCAAATCCTTCTCCTGGAATCTGACACTTACCCCTGCTAGACTTCTGTGTGCTGCTCTAAAATGCAGCGAGCAATGGGACTTCACACTTCTGATACCAGCTCTGCCCCTGTGAGTTTTCCACCAGCAAGCATCACCCCAGCAGGCTTGGTGTGTGTGCTATACCATTCTCCTGTTTACAGCAACTCCCCAGTAAATTTGTCTCTACCTGCTATTTTTTATTTTCTTGTTCTCTTTTAAACCCATCCAGGAAGACACTGTCTCCTCCATTCTACTGAACAACTCACAAGGTAGCCAACAATTCCATCCTCATTTTATTAGACCTATAGACAGCTTTTGGCTCTGTATGTCCTGCCTTCCTTCTTGAATAGCTGACCTGGTCACCTGGCCTCCAAGGCACCACTTTTGCTTCTGCTTGTACTCACCATCTCACTCAGTCTGCACTGCAGATTCCTCCACCTTCTAACCTCAGGTCTCAGAACTCACTGTCTAAACTTACTTCTTAAACACTCTCTTCCAGTGTCTTGTCTTTAGCAGCTCTAAATACCAAATCTATGCTCATGATTCCCAAATTTACAACTTCAGCCATGACCTCTTCCTTGGAACCAAATACTCATCTCTCCAATGTCCAAACTTGACATATCCCAAAGTGATACTGCTGGGTTCCCCTACCAAACTCCTTGTCCCAGTATCACCCATCTGAGTTGCTCAGGCACAAAACATTAGAATCCTCATTGGCTTCCTACTTTAACACACACCATCATCCAATCCACTGAGAAATTCTGTCCCTTCTATCTCCACAATATGGCAAAACCCTAATCCCCTATCACATCCTCTATTGCAGTGGTTCTCAACCTTCCTAATGCCACAACCCTGTAATACAGTTCCTCATGTTGTGGTGACCCCCAGTCATAAAATTATTTTCATTGCTACTTCATAACTGTAATTTCCCTACTATTATGAACTGTAATATAAATATCTGATATGCAGGATGTATTTTCATTGCTACAAAGGGGTCATGACCCACAGGTTGAGAATCACTGCTCTATTGTTATCACTCTGTCTTTATCACTCTTGCCCATTGCCTGGACTTGAACTATCTACCTACAGTAATGGCTTCCATTTTGGTTACATTCCAGTTGTTCTTATCACATACAAAGTAATATTGGGTCATTTTCTGCTTGTGGCTTTCTGCTCATTTTCCACCTCACTCAGACGGAAAGCCAACACTTATGATGGCCTCTGAGGCCCTGTCAGGTTGGAATCTTCCCACTTCCTTGCTGATGTCAGTTACCCTCCCAGTTGTACAGGAACCTTTGGTGGCTCTTGGGCACACTGCTGCTCAGGACATTTGCTCATCCTTCTACTCGGAGTACTCTTTTGGTAAATACCTAAATTGGCATCTTTCCTGTGTGCTTAGGTCTCCAAGAGAGGCCTTCCTTAACTGCACTATAAAATGGGTACTACCAACCCATGTGCACTGGATTTCTATCCCACTCAGCCTGCTCCATTTTTCTCTCCATAATACTTATTGCCATTTGACATTGTAAAATAATTTGTATTGTCTATATTCATCCAGGAGAATACATAGCATACTAGAGCAAGGACTTTGACTCCTTGCCCTCTATTACACTCCCAGGACTTAAGACAACACCAGCTATATTGCAGGTGCTCATTATATATTTGTTCAATGAATAAATAAGTACATATATAAATATTAAATCATGAACAAATTAAACCATGTTTTTTAATATTTCAATCACAGTTTGACTAAAATCACAATTGTTTAATATTCCAGCAAAAAGCCTGTAATAGTCATGCAAAAGATTGCTCTGAGATGGCTGATTAAACATTTCATTTCCAAAAATAAATTTCTGTGCTTGGGTCACTATTTTCTAACAAACTTTCAGCCCTTTTGAAAGAACTCCACATAGATTATTATTTATTCTTTTCATTATTTCATGACATTCTCAAAGATTGAGTAAAAAACACATGTCAAAGCAATTTTCCCTGTTTCTTCTGATTAAAATCAATATTCTTCCTGCTCTTAACAGCAGTAGAAATCAACACAACAGTTTCTGTTAACTCAATAGAATGTCAAGTGATATCTTTGTGCATTGTTACCAGCAGGAATATCAACAGAAGACTACCAACAGCCTATAATCATTGCTGTTTTTATTGTCTATAAAATGTCATGTATGCATATGGCATTTCACGAAACACTACAGCGAAAACAAGACTCCTGTCTCAAAGAGCTTATTTAGACAAAGAACTAAAGAATAGGGAGGCAAAACTTAAAAGAAAGGCCTGCTGTTGTTGAGAAAAAATAGGATTGATCCAAATGGTTAGGGTGGGGTGATAACTCTCATTCCTATTTCTATAGCTGTACAGCCTGACTCTACTTTTGAACCACACATAGCTGCCATAACCCTAACTGACTTTCTCAAAACACTGCTCCCTGTGGGTCATGGAGAGGATGGCTCAGAACATAACTGTCAGCAAGTACACTGTTAGAAAAGCCGATGAATATGAAAGCCACCTGCCACTAATAATTGCTACCAACATCTTGTAATATTGTATTATTTCCAAAATACAGAGAGAACTGCCCCTATCCCAGAAAATCTCATAAAGTATATTTAGGACATATAATGTGAAATATTTGCAATGGGGTTTGCAAACTAACATGTTTACAAGTGTGGGGAAAGTTACAAAAGAGCAGAGCATGTAGGATACTGAAGAAGGTTGTGATGGGATATGTACAAAAGTACCGTATATGCCCCATTAAAGGCAGCAACTATCTCTCAAAAAGAGCAGGGATGCCATGGGGAGGTGTTGGCCCAGTGTTGCCATATCTTCCAATTATTCAAAAGAGACAGACAATCCAAAATGTTAATGTGCTATTTCCAACATTTTAAATTTTTGCTCAATTGAAATACAGCAGAAATTCAGTAAGCTGACCACACAAGGGACTGATCAACATAAGGAGCCACCCAGCAAACTGATCAACATAAGGAGCTAGTGATCTTGGTCTCTCTCTTTTAGGCTATTGATGATTTCTTGTTTACCATTCATATTTATAAACAAATGGCAGTGAATAATGTTCATGTTTATCTGGCTTTCTCTGCATCGTGTTATTAAATCACTTTGCTGAGCTTCACCTTTGAATGGGAATTTTGACCATAAGCTCTGTATAAGCACAAGCATGTATCAAAACACAGGTCCCCGATAGTGTGAGTGGGCAGTCTGCTGACTTGACAAGCATGTATGGAACCCACAAAAAAGCCCAGGTATATTAAACTTTACTACAGAAAGGGACTGGTTAGTGTTTTTTACTCCTGGAAACTTTCTCTCCCTTTTTCCCTTTTTATTCTCCATATCTATCATGGAGAACCAGAATTTTGTCTGCTTCTTTCTCTGGCCTTTGTGGCCATATCAGGGGACATCTCAAAGCAAACTAACAGTTTTCTTTAGAGTCCTTGACACTCTCCTTAAAGAACAAATGTAACAGGACAAATGGGAAGAAAGAAAAATGAAAGCAGAAGGAATGCAACCAAACTAGCCCAGTACTTGTTATGTGCAATTTTTTTAAACATCCTAGTGCTGCTATAGAGCCCAAACTCTTCTTTTTTTCTTAATCTAAATATATTTTTTAACTTGGAATTCAATACATGACATGGATTTCTTTAAGAAGAATTCTTTTTATCTCTGATGTTGTAGGCTAAATTTCTGTCTTGGTTTTTCATCACTCTGATTCTGTGATTTCCAAAAAGTCCTCAGAAAGTTTTATCCATTATTGGCACTCTCTCTTGTATTACAGGATTCTTGTTATTTTATTTATTCTCTAAAGCACCCTTTAGTTTATTGCCACAGATGCTTAGGTGAAAGGGGAAGAAGAGTTTTTGGCTCAAGTTATTATCTTAAACCATGAAGAGTTGAGAACCTCATCACTGTCCACTCTTCACATGTCTACTCTTCTATTTTGCAGTCTATCTCAAAATAGAAGTGAATGCACCTTGAAAACAGATACATATTGTACCCACCACTGCCATCAACTTTGTCTAGAAAATAAAGGCCACACACAAAGACAAAAATAACAATAAAAATAAGAAGGCTAAAGTCAGCCTTCTCCTTTCCAACATCAGACAACAGAAGCAATAGTTTTCTGCGGGGGAAGTAAATGTGACCTAAGTATTCTCTCCAAGCTTTAATAATCATAAATCAAGGGGTCTTTCACATTAAGAAGACAAAAGGAGAATAACCTAAAGTATGCAGAACTCAAAAATGAGAATTCAAAGATAAAGAAATATGTCACCCACCCAGCCTTCAAAAAAATGTTTAAAAGTATTTCAACATTTATTTCAAATACTAAGAAATTGTTATACAAATATATAAAATATGCATTTAAAACAACTAAAGACAGCAACAACAACCAAAAAAGGAAGCATTCTAAAAAGCCCAAAGAAACTGTTTGAAAAGAAGAGGTAAATAGTTTAAATCTACACTATACTATTCAGTACTATATGATACCTTTCAGTAATTAAAAACAGAGTTTTAGATCTATATTTATTATTACAGAAAGGGTTTTTTAAAAATTATAAGAAAGCATGCTTCTAAGGATTCTTTTTCCACATAGACATATGTATACACATAGATGTAGATATGCACACTTGTATGCTTTTATATGTATACATATACTCACACATATACATATGCACTTACACATATAAGGAGACCAAAGTGGAGAATTTGAAAGACAATGAGAGTATAATGGAAGAAGATGAGGAGCAGAGAAGTAGAAATAAAAGACAGATGTCTTCATAAGATAGAATGAAGAAAAAAATGTTATAAGAGGGAAAATCCAGCTAAGTGACAGATAGGCTCATTCAAAGATGGACACAGAATGAGATGCTAGATTGAGTTACACCTACAAAGATTCATATATGCAAGGAAAAGTCTGGAAGGATGTGTACTAAAAGGGTAATAGTGTTTGAGTTTGATTGGAGAGGTTATTAGCAATTTTCCCAATGACATGTATAGCTTTAATAATCATACATAATGTTTTTGAGCACTAGGGGACAGAGGCAAGATGGCAAACTGAAGCCAGCTTTCCACAGAGGTTCCCATCCAGAAGGAGAGTTAAAGGACAGAACTTTAGCAAGTAAGCTGATGGTTTGGAGCTGAGCCAAGAGAGAAGGTTGAAGAATGCACATCAACCCTATTGAGGTAAGCTGTGACCTCAAGGATACAAACAAAAGGTACAAAATCTATTGCCAGGCAGACAGGAGTCTCCTCACCCTTGAGAACAGTTTGCAGTATACTTTCTACAAATAAGTGAACAGAGTTTAAATGTCCTTCCATTTTATCCCACAGGAGAGACCCTCTAAACACCAAACCTCCTTCCCCTAATAGGATGCCATGGCATTCTCCTGGTAGGCATAAAACTGTATAAAACTCTATATATTCTCTACCTGTAATTCTGAACTCCCAGCACTCCCCTCCACTCTCACCCAAGGTCTGGAAGCCTGTCCCCCATGCAGTCCAGATTCTTAGGCATTTTCTCAAGAGGTGTGGACAGGGCATAGGCTGTTGCAGGTCTGTGCTGATTCTGTGGCATGGGGGTAAGGAGGAAATGGTGGACTGAAGGAACCATATGGGAAAGGGAGGGGTGGCGCCCCCACCGCCCCCGGCACAGAGAGCAGCGGCAGCAGTGGGAACAATAGGGCTCACACACCTGTGGATATTTTGGAAGGACACTTCCTATCTCTCTGAGCAACCAGAGAAAGCCAAGCATCTTGTCCAGAGGCAGACACTGGCAGAATACATTTGGATGGTAATGCAGGCACTCCCAGGGCGAGGCTGAGCCAGAACTACTTTCATGAGCCTATGAAACACCCAGCCCTCAGGGGATCATAGCTGAGACAAAGGCAGGCAGGCTGAGTCTGAAACTCTGAGCTGAGTGTGAGCTCTAACTGCACCCGCCCCAACACAGAAAGCAGGGGAGACAGAAACACCAGCTCCAGGCAGCAGCAGAGACCAGGACTGAGTCACAGTCTCTGTGAACTCAAACAGTGCCTGGTCCACAGGGGAATATAGCCAGGACAGAATCACAAATTCCACACAAATATAAGTGTCCACAACATCAATCGGAGTGGGGCTGGAACTGAGTGAATTGCCCCAGCTTTCATTAACCACCTGAGGTTGTCAGGCCTCAGCTATCCCTGGCAGATGGTGGAAGACTGCAGACACCTGGCCAAGGAGACATCAGATCTCTCTGTGACTCAGGCAGGCTCCAACCCCTGGTGCAGCTGCTCATTGGAGAGAACTGGGTCATAGCCCTGTGGGGTTACCAGTGACTGGTTGTTACAGAGGTACAAGGTGGTGAAGGAGGCATCAACCTTCCCAGACTAATTCATCAGCTGTGGGGGGGAGGTCCTTCTGACTCCACAGAGCACCAGAATGAGTCATACTCAAGCTGCCAGCAGACCCCTACTATCTAGTTGCCAGAGACCTTTTGAATTCCCTCACTTGAGACTGGGTGATTTGGATCTCTTGGATTGAACCAATCACCTGAAGACTATCCAAAGTGGTAATCTGGGTATGTGGTTGTGGGAAGGTTTGATTTTCCTTTTCCATTTGTTGCCCATGGTGGGTGAGATGACTTGGTTGCTGGTATTTCTCCACAGCTGAGACTTCAACCCAGAGTAACTGATTCACTAAGGTAGGACAGAGACCAGCTGAAAACAAGATGGAGCAAATTAGCCCCATCACACCAAGTAAGTCCCCAGTGTCTTGGGCCATAGCACTGTACGGATCCTTTGCAAAGCTCTAGGGCAAAAGGTACAGACACCAGTCACAGCTCTTGGGCAAAGGGCTGGTTAATCACTACTCCAGGAGCCCCCCCAGCCCAACTTCACCTTATATGCTCATCTAGCCAAATAATGTAAAATAATTGTGGGGAGGAATCAGCAAAAAAATTCCAGTAACATGAATAACCAGAGTAGATCAACTCCCCCAAAGGAACAATATGGTGGACACCACTGAAGATCCCATTCATAGACAGATGGCTGAGATATCAGAAATCAAATTTGGAGTTTGGATTGCAAATAAGATTAATAGAATGGAGGTAAAGTTGGAATTAGAAATACAAGGAGCACTTCAAAAGCTGTCTCAAGAATTAAATGAATTCAAAGACAAAATCACCAAAGATTTTCACACATTGAGACAAGAATTTGCAGCCCTCAAAGATCTGAGAAATACGGTAGAATCCCTCAGTAACAGAATGGAAAAAGCAAAAGAAAGGATTTCTGACATTGAAGACAAAGATTTTGAATACTCCCAAGCACTAAAAGAGGAAGAGAAATGGAAAGCAAAAATGGATCATTCTCTCAGAGAGCACCAGAATAATTTGAAGAAAACTAATATTCACCTTACAGGAATTCCTGAAGGTGGCAAAGCACAGGGGCACAGAGCCTCACAAAGCACAGAGGCTCCTCTTCATGAGATATGAAAGACAACTTTCCAGACATGCTAAGAGACTCTGAAATTCAGATAGCAGACAGTTTCAGAACCCCAGCACGACTCAACCAGAATAAGACAACTCCCAGACACATCATAATTAACTTCACCAAAGTTAATATAAAGGAGAAAATTCTGAAAGCAGCCAGATGTAAGAAAACCATAACCAACAAGGGGAAGAATATTAGAATGACTGCAGATCTCTCTGCTAAAACCTTTCAAGCTAGAAAGAGGGTGGTCATTGACTTTTAATCTCCTAAAACAAAATAACTTTAACACAGGATCCTGTATCCAGAAAACTTGAGTTTCATTTATGATGGAGAAATTAAATATTTTAATGACATTCACATGTTGAAGAAATTTGCCATAACTAAACCAGCTCTCCAGGATATTCTTAGACCTATCCTCCATAATGACCAGCGCAATCCTCCACCACAAAAGTAAACTCACTCAGAAACTTTGGATCAAATTCCAAATTCCAGTGTAGCAAAAGGATTAAAAGCGTCCACTGGACTTTCGAAAAACTTGATACTCAAAATTCTACCAGGCTTATCAATATTCTCAATTAATGTGAATCACTTAAATTGTCCTCTAAAGAGACACAGGCTAGCTGACTGGATACAAAAACTCAGACCAGATATCTGCTGCATACAAGAATCTCCTCTTACCTTAAAAGATAAATATAGTCTCAAGGTGAAGAGACTTGTATATTTTAGGCAAAATATACATCTATATTTTAGGCAAATGGAAAGCAGAAAAAAGCAGGTGTTGTAATTTTAATTGCAGATACAATAAGCTTTAAACCAAAAAGTAAGGAAAGATAAGGATGGTCACTTTATATTTGTTAATGGTAACACTCAATATAATGAGATTTCAATTATTAACATTTATGCACCCAACCAGAGTGCACCTCAATTTATAAGAGAGACTCTAACAGACATGAGCAACTTGATTTCCTCCAGCACCATAATTGTCAGAGATTTTAACACACCTTTGGTAGTGTTGGATAGGTCCTCCAATAAGAAACTAAGCAAAGAAATTTTCGATTTCAACTTAACCATTCAACATTTGGATTTAACAGACATCTACAGAACATTTCATCCTAACAAAATTGAATACACATTCTTCTCATCAGCCCACGGAACATACTCCAAAACTGATCACATCTTAGGTCACAAATCTAACCTCACTGAATTTAAAAGAATAGAAATTATTCCTAGCATCTTCTCAAACTATCATGGAATAAAAGTTCAACTCAGCAACAACAGGAATCTTTGTATTCATACAAAAACATGGAAGCTAAATAACCTAATGCTGAATGATAGCTGGCTCATAAATGAGATTATGAAGGAAATTACCAAATTTTTGGAACAAAATGATAATGAAGACATGATTTATCGGAACCTCTGGGATGCCACAAGGGCAGTCCTAAGAGAGAAATTTATAGCACTGTGAACCTTCCTCAAGAGAACAAAAAGAGAGGGAGTTAACAACTTAATGGGATATCTCAAGCAACTGGAAAAGGAA
>NW_003852400.1:208963-210744 GCF_000181295.1 Otolemur garnettii
TGAAACTTACTAGGTGTAGAATATAAATGTCTTAACACAATAACTAAGAAAATGCCATGAAGGCTATGTTAACCAGTTTGATGAAAATATTTCCAGTTGTATATAAAACCGCACATTGTACCCCATGATTGCATTAATGTACACAGCTATGATTTAATAAAAAAATTAATAATCATACATAATAAAATACAAAGCTACTTATTAAACAAAATCTAACAGGAGGACACTAAAACTTAAAGAATGAAATGAACACACTCCAAACATACAAATAAACAAATCCTCAAATTATTGAGGACTAAACTTTAATAAAAATTGCAATCATTCTTCAAAGTCCCAGAAGTTTTGTACTCCAGTTACTTAATAATGTACCTGAGTGCAGTTATATGAAAATACACAGAGTCCATCTTGCAAGTGCCTTTTAATTTATTCTATAAGACCCAGTGTATGCCAGCAAAGAAGTGTATTTCTGATTCAGGATATTATTTCCATATGAAAATAGCACACATATATTTGCATTTCATCTTTTCTTTAAATCCCAGAACTTCAAAGCCTTGTAGCAATTTCAGCATATCTAAGTAGGAACAAGGTAATCACCACCATGTCACCCCAAATCAGATAGAGAAGGAAGTTTTCTCCAGGAGGAACAGAATTCTTGATCAGAATTATATATTTCTTAAAAGTAGCTTCAGAAACAGATCTAAATGTAAAGAAATGTTTGAAAGGTGGCTCACAATTTTCTCTTTTGAAAAAATTATAAAACATATAAAAATTATAAAAACTTTAGCAAAGCAGCAAATAAGTCACTTTCTGTGCCCAAAAGTACAGGTAAAATTATTATTTTTAATTCCTTCACCTGACTGCCAGGAATTCATTAGTACAAAGAGTGAAGCTAAAAATGATATAAATAGATTTTATATATATATATAGAGAGAGAGAGAGAGAGTATAAAGAGCAGTGGTGTAGATTAAGTTTTGTTTCTGAGTTTAAAAGTCAGTAAATTTTAGTTCCCTAGAGAAAATTAAAATAAATATTATAGCAAAAAGTAATGATTTTTCAAACAAATAAATTTTTATTACATGTAAATAAAAATATAAATATAATTGTTTGAAGTAACTTAAAATAACAAAGAACCAGATTTCTCAATATCACACACACAAAAAAAACAATTCTTAGAGGATTACAGGTTTTCATTTTTTCATTTCTACCAAAACTTTAACTAAGCCTCATTAAAATCATGTTATACTAAATACGTTAATTCTAAATTAAGTATAATAATCATTAGTCACTGGGAGTTTATTCCTAAATATTATTTACAGAAACCATAATAATTTTCTTTTTTTCCCCTTCTGGTGATGAGGTCCTTCATTTTATTTTTTGTGATAAGAAAATCCAAAATTATTACCACTGAATTTCTCATCATATATTCATCACATATTCAAAAACAATTAAAGGAACTTATAAAGGAAGAGTGTAGATTGGTTGGTTTAGGCATCCTTTAGTGACTTATTATTAAAGTAATTGATTTCTAGGGATATCTGCTGCAGAAGGAAAAAAAATAGAAATTCTTCCAATTATTAAAATTAAAATTTGGTAAAGAAACAAAAGGAAAAAAGAATTGCAAAGCCCCATAATGCTATTTCAGGACTAGTCTGTTATGTTCAGATGATCATTTTCAGTGTTTTCTTTTGAATAAAGGTAAATATCTAAAAAGAAAGACACACAGTATATGTTTTTCAAAAAAATACAGCTTTAAATATATATATATTTATTATTTTATATAT
>NW_003852400.1:211013-214083 GCF_000181295.1 Otolemur garnettii
AAAACTCCCGTGGAGACATTTCATAATAAATTTTCTTTTTTTCTTTCTTTATTTTTGCAGTTTTGGCCAGAGCTTTGCAGTTTTTTGCGCCACCTTCTTCATATGGGGCCAGCAACCTACTCCTTCGAGCCACAGGCACCACCCATAATAAATTATCTTAAAACACACCATTCACAGCATCACTACTTACTCAAAATAATTCACTGGTATTTCATTGCATTCAAAGTCCCTTCTATAATTTTTCCAACCAACTGTCTACCATTCCTTACCTTAATCCATGTACTTTTTTCTTGCCATTTATAGACATGTTTATTGTCATGTAAGTCAAACTATATGATCAATAACCAAGTAGATATCTGGTATTAAAATATAAATTAACAGTACACTCATAAAGATTGCTATAAAAAATAGAGAAAGAGTTCCAGGGCTCACCATCAGAGTCTGATTTAGTAAATTGAGAGTATGGCCTAGACCTAGTCATGGGAAATTTTTGAAAGCACCTCACAATACGCTGATACTATAGGTTTATTAAAGGAATTTGGAAACTGTTCTGGATAGTTGCCTTGGCTACCCCACATCATGTTGTCATATTCCACTTGGAGATTTTGAAGTGACTTATAAGTTAACCTACTTGATCTCTGCCCGCCCCATGTCATCTAAGGGTCTTTACACTGGCATTTCTTAGCATATTCTCGTTCTCCTTTGAACTCTATTAATATACAAAATACTTTGGCACAATTTCATATACACATACAGAGGAAGAAAAAACAACAACAACAAAAAAAAAAAAAAAAAACCACAAAAGACAAAATTCCTTGGAAGTGTTCTGATCAGGGTAGTCTGGACCCTGAGTCTATCCTTGGAGATATCACCCTACTAGACAGTCAGGGACGATGATTCCAATTGATTAGAACCAACTGCTTGTATCATCCCACTGAATGTTGATTATTACAACCACAAGAGGAATAATTTTTCTCAGAAGAAGGAAGGGTAGTAGACAAGTAAATTTTCAGTTTTTCATTAGACCAAAGTCTTAACTCCTATGTGGGGCATGAAAGTCTGTCCACAATCTGGCCCCTGCATTGTCCTAGCACAGCTCCCTGCTCCAGTTGTGCTGGCCTAAGCCACTGCTGCTTCACCACCCTGCACTTCCTTGGTGCTTCCCTGTGGTACTTACCACATTGAATCATATTTCTTTTAGGCACAAGGTAGTGGTACATCTGACTGGAAAAACTACAAGATACTTTAGGCCTTTCTCTTCTTGAGTGCCTTGCAAAATGCTTGGCATAAAATAGGTACTATAAACAGAAGGAGTAACATCTAGGGTTCAGTAACACCATCTGGTGACTATCATTAACAGCAGTTTATTGTATATTTCAAAATAACAAAATGAGTGGAATTGGAATGTTCCTAACATGAAGAAATGATAAATGCTTGAGATAATGGCTATCTCAATTACCCTGACTTGATTATTACATATTGTATGCCTGTATCAAAAGACCACATGTACTCCATAGATACATACAACTATTATCTATCTACGATAATTTAAAATAAAAATAATTTAAGGTAGGTACTATACAATCAATTAATAGTTGTATGCTGATCACATGAATAAATTCCAAATAATAAATAATAACAACAAGACACTGGGGTCCGTAATCCATGCTTCACCACTGGTGACTTAAACTCAGAAAATTTTTTCTTCCTTGGCCTTCCGGACCAATCAAAGCATATAATTCCCAGACACAGCTAGCAGAGCTGAAGCTAGAAAATATTTGTCCCTGTTATTCCAAAATAGAAATTTGTTTTTCCGTTACAAATGCATAATTACACAGAAAGCTTCATTTCTAAAACAGCATTCACACAGTGAAATTGGGGGTAATTTATGTAATAAATTTTGGGGTTTTTTAACCTACTACCTAACATTATTTTTATGAAGATAAAAGAGTGTGCTTTAAGTTGCAACTAAACATTGAATCTCCATACACAATTTTCCATAAATTGAGGATTTCCTTCTGAATATGCTTGTGTATTTGGCTAAACTTACTGAATTTTCTTATCATATTAAAAGAGTATATATAATATATATTACTCCTAAGAGTAATATAGTCCATTCCAGAACAGTTCATCCTTATTTAGACTTTATAAACCATGATGGTATGCTAGCAGGAAACTGATTAGACAGCCATAATCTATTTGGACAACACAGGTACTGTCTACTCTTCCTCTAGCCATTAATAGACACATCTACTTGGTGCCTATTAACTACCAAATAAAGCATCCTAAGGAGACTCTGTGAATATTTCAGGAAGTATTGCTTTTATTATCTGATACTGTAGTAAGTATTCCTATCAGTAGCAGTCAGTGTTCTCCAGAGAAACAGAATAGTATATATTCTATTCTAATATACATACATATATACACACACACACACATATATATCCTATCCTATTCATGTATATATATATATATATACACACACACACACACATATATATATGATTTATTTTAAGAATTGGCTCAAGCAATTACAAGGCCTAACAAATCCAAAATTCATAGGTTAAGCCAACGTGCTGGAAACTCATTTGGGAGTTGGTCCTGCATTCTTATAGCAGAATTTCTTCCTCTAGGATACCCTAGTTTTTGCACTTAAGGCTTTCAAATTATTGAATGAGGCCCAACAACATAATCAAGTATATCGCCTTTACCCAAAATCAACTGATTGTAGATGTTGACCATGTCTACAAAATGTTCACAGCAAGGCCTAGATAAGTGTTTGATTAAAATAACTGGGTACTATAGGCTAGCTCAGTGCACATAAAATTAATCATCACAGTATCAAGAGGACATAAAATTGAAAAAAATTAGTATTTAACATCTGGACCTCAGAGTTATCAATACTTATTTTGACATATTAATGTTACCAGGATAAATTTCTTCTCTTAATTTTCTTCATGCTAACCTGCTTTTTACCTAAGACTCTCCACTTTTTAGTTGTTAGGAACTTTATAACATTGGTTAAAAGGGGAAAAGAATCCATAGCTAGTTATTAGACTGCTAAATGAAG
>NW_003852400.1:217051-223697 GCF_000181295.1 Otolemur garnettii
GGAGTGAGGAGGAGAGGACTAGAGGAGTGAGGGGGAGAGGACTGGAAGACCAGGAATAGGTAGAGGAAGAGGAAGAATTAAATCCTTTAGGAAAGAGCAAAGAATTTCAAAAGCTGTGATTATATACAATCTCTTGCTCATTTATATACACTTACATATTTTAAAAGTATAACAACACAAAGAGCACACTAGCTATTAAATTTGCACTCTTATCCAGATACCTCACTCAATCATGGTCTAAAACTGTAAACCAGAAACTGCCTCTGACCACTGAAACATATTTATTATTAAATCATGGTGATATGAAAGTGTGTGTGCCTGTATATGTGTGTGTGTTTGCAGCGGTTCTCAACCTGTGGGTTGGGACCCATAGGAAATGTATTAAAGGGTTGCGGCATTAGGAAGGTTGAGAAACACTGGTTTAAGGGTATTCCAAAGTCATGAAAGTAATCAAATCAGTTTTGGTTTTTCTTTCTTTTAAAATCCCACATAAAAACAAGACCAAACAATGCATTTTAAAAATGTACTAAAACCAAATTGATCATAGATACATCAAAAATAGTCAACTCTTATTTTAGTCAAAATATTAGTTTCACCTGATTACAATATTTTACTCTAAATACATAAATTTGGATAGAGGCAGCCTCTGTGCTTCATTCAGGCTTCTCGAATAACAAATCAGGAGGAAAAACTGACCCCACTACATTCATTCACTAAGCAAACCTGTTTTGAATGGACTAGTAGTCCCTATAGCAGGTGGTATGTGGTAAAGATATGATACACCTGTGTTCAACAAGCCTGTAATCTAGCAGTGCAGACAAGCATGTAAACAACTCAGTGTTACACAAGACAGAATGTAATAAAAGCTGTAAATAAAGGTATAAGCAAATTGCTGCCACTGCACACACAAAAAATGGCATTTAAAATGAAAAAGGGCAGGCTTCAAGGAGGAAATCTCACTGAAGCGTCAAGGAAAGTCATTGTCAATTGCTAGAAACAGTGAGGCAGTTGAGGGGGTTAGCAGGACAGGAGAAAGACTACACCCCCTTTTTCAGGGAATAGCAAATACTCCAAAGTGACTAGAGATGTATGTGAGTAGAAGCAGTAAGAAACCTCTTATCACCAATGTAGTTAGTCATTGTCCAGAATATTTTTCACACCCCTGTATCTTTCTCGGAAGCCTGATCCTTCTGGAGAGGAGAGGATTTGATTTTAAAATTTTCCTAAGTACAGGTTCAGTGCCTGTGGCCCAAGTGGCTAAGGCACCAGTCACATACACCTGAGCAGGCGGGTTCAAATACAGCCTGGGCTCACCAAACAATAATGACGGCTGCAACCAAAAAATAGCCAGGTGTTGTCACAGTTGCCTGTAGTCCCAGCTACTCAGGAGGTCGAGGCAGGAGAATTGCCTAAACCCAGGAGTTGGAGGTTGCTGTGAGCTGTGATGCCAAGCATTCTACCCAGGGTGACAGCTTGAGAGTCTCTCAAAAAAAAAACAAAAAAAATTTCCTAAGTACATAGTACAGTGTTATACTTTCTCATAGGCAACATTTCTCTTGAATAACTCACAGGGAGCATGCAAAACTATTCACTAGGTTCAAGGCCAAATAGCAAATATGGTCTTAGACTTCCCTTCCTCCAACTCGTTCTCAGAGCCTCTCCTTACCTGGAAATGAAGTAAACCTGTGCAGGTCCTATAAAATCTGCAACAAGGACTGCCAGCAGGTGGAGATGTGGAAAGGATTATCATAGAAAGAGTTAAAACTTGACCAGGAAATGTGCGTTTCATGAAATAAAAAAATAGGAATTAAAAAAAATTGTCTTTCCACTCTACCTCTCCTTCAATTTCATCTTAAAAGACTGCTCCATCTTTATTCATCTTAAAATCCCTTTGCAATGCCAGCTCCTCTGTTGTAGGGAACGATTGTTTTCCCTCTAGAATAAATTTCACCTTATTCCAGGAACAGCCTCTGGATTGTCTTTTAGATAGCCACCTCTCAAAGCTTAGAAATATATGAAAAAGTGAAATCAATATTTGACTAGCGACTAAAAGGAGAGTATATACAAATTGCTTTAAGTCAGGATGTAAGCTTCAGAACCAGGGGCACACTGGAGAAACACATTGTTACACATTTTGCCCTTTGCATTAATAAGTTGCTTGTTTTACTTTTATCTCCCAGAGATTTATTAACTGTTATTAATAGGATACTCCCTAAAAACAAATTCTGAGTAAATGAAAGAGTAATTTGATCACCAATACTGCCTTTTCTTTTCCACAGGCCCATGGTTCAGGGTAAGGTGAATGCACATCCACCCACAAGAGGCACACCTGTTGGCTCCCTGTGTCACACTATTGCTCTGAAGACAATTCTGCACCATATTTTTAACACCATGACTTTAATGCCAACCTGATTGTCATGATATTTGGACAACAGTTTTTGTTAAAACATCTACTCTTCAACCCCAGATAATGGCTTTTGTTACATAACCCACCTTGGCTCTGATAATGGTAAAAAAAAATAATAATAATAGAGTCTTCCTTATAGCTATTCTAGGCTAATTTTCCATATCTGTAGGATGAGAGAATATACACAGCAATTTATAAAGTTACTTTGACTCTAACAATCCATGATCTGAACCACACTAAGAATTTCAGTTGGTAGCACAGTGGAGTGAATGACCTTTCATCCTGCCCTACCATTTAGAGAGAACAATTGCTGTGGTTGGAAGTGTAGATGAATGTGGCACTAGACAAGCTGACATTCTCTCACCAGCACATGCAGATAGGAGAAACCAAACTCTGAGACCACAGTGCACTAAGTAATGAGTATCTATGTAGCAAAAGCACAGGATTCACAGGCCAGGAGCTGAGTTTGGGATTTGAGGGGCCTGTCATTTCACCTATAAATGTTAAGCAGTTCTTACAAAGTCCATTTAGCAAAAAGACATAACCATGTGGAATTTCCTAGGAATCCTATAAAAAATAAAACGCAGCTTTAGGGTAGAGCAAGATGGTGGACCAGAAGGATCATTCAACTGAGCTCTCCTGGAGTGACTGGGGAAAAAAGAGAGAATCCAGCCACATCTGGCATGAGGACCTTACCCAGAGTCATAACTCAGGGAGCACAGTAAGGAGGTGGGGAGCTGGGTATGGCACATGATCCAGAACAGTGGATATCTTATAGATTAGGCAAGTGATTACAACCCACTGGAATCAGCTGCCCTCCCCCCCTGCCAACACACACACACACACATACAGGTCAGGGACAGGAGGAAGCCTGTCTGGAGTTTTCACTTGTTGGAGGAAGCTGAGCATTGAGTGGAAAGCTTGGGAGAGCAGTGGACTCGAACAGTATACAGTAACCATATTTGAAGCCGGTTGGCATAGACTTACCATAGGTTTGATGGCTGGTGAGGCCACCATGCTGAGGTCTCCACAGCCAGGGGGCTGCCATTGTGGGAAGTTCCTAAGAAGGTCTTAGCAGGAAACTAAAGGATGGTTGTCTTAATTCTGCCTGCCAAGATCAGAACTCCACTCTTGGGATAGGCTGAGAGATTCCTGAACTCCACAGGAAATGGAGTCAGGGGACATTGTGAGACCTGCCCCTGAAGGATGCTTGTGAGCTTTAAGATCCCAACTCGGCAGGGTCTAAATGCTGAGGAAACAATCAGGTGATCACCAAAAGCAATTAAGTTAGGAATAAGGACCATAGAGGTTGCTGGCTGTGTTCTCCATTCCTCCCCACCCCAGCCCCCCCCACCAAAAAAACACAGTGCCACCTCATGTCCTAGTGACATACTGCAACATACTGTCATCAATAGCAAGGACTTCTATTTGAAACAAAGGAAGCAGTGAGAAGGAAAAAGGAAGACAAGGATGTGAACAAGAAGAAAGAACACATGAGGTGGAACCAACAGAAAAATTTGGGCAAGATAAAAAACCAAAACAGACCCACTCCCCCAAAAGACCATGAGGCAGCTACTGCAGAAGACTCCACCTATAAAGAATTAATGGATTTGACAGAAAGGGAATTTAAAATATGGATAATAAAGATAATAGAAGGAATGGATGAGAAAATGGAAAGGCAGAACCAAAAGTCAGATGACAGGCATGAGTATATAGAAAGGATATGGGGGAGCTTTAGGAAATGAAGAAGACAATCAGGGAATGTATAGATGCAGTAGAAAGTATCAAAAATAGATTAGCCCATGGGGGAAAAAAAACCCAGAGCTAGAGGATAATGTTATTGAGTTAACCCAGGTAGTTAAAGAGGCAGAAAAGAAGAGAGAGAAAGCAGAACAGATGTTTACAGAACTATGAGACTGCATAAAGCATTCAAACATATGAGTAATAGAGATTCCTGAAGAAGAAGATTGTCCTAAAAGAAGGGAACCCCTACTGTAAACAATCATAAATGAAAACTTCCCAAGTTTTACTAAAGATCCCGACATACTCCTTTCAGATGGATATTGAACCCTGGGTCATCTCAACTCAAACAGAGCTTCTCCAAGACACTTTGTAATGAACCTGTCCAAAGTCAAGGTGAAAGAAAAAATTCCACAAGCAACCAGGAGTAAACGCCAACTGACCTACAGAAGCAGAGCCATTAGGATGACAGTAGACTTTCAACAGAAATTTTCCAAGCCAGAAAAGAATAGTCATCTACTTTTAACATTCATAAACAAAACCGTTTTCAGCCCAGAATTCTATATCTGCTAAACTAAGCTGCAAAACTGATGGAGAAATCAAATCTTTTGAGGATATACAAACAGTGAGGAAATCTGCCACAAGACCAGCTCTACAGGAAATACTTAGACTTATTCTTAACCCTGACCATCACATTGAACACCAGCAAAGTAAACACCCAGAAGCTAAAGGTCAAAACTCAGCTGGCACAATGGCGCAAAGGATAAAACTACACAACAGGCTTTCACAAAATAAAATGAATAAAACTCCACCATACTTATCAATTCTCTCAATAAATGTCAATGGAAGGAATTAACCTCTGAAGATGCACAGGCTGGCTAATTGAATAAAAAAGCACAAGGCATCCATATGCTATCTCCAAGAGACACACATAGCCTTGACGGACAAATCAAGACTCAGGGGTAAGGGATAGAAAACAGTATTTCAAGCAAATGGAAATGAGAAGAAAGGAGGGGTTGCAATCTTATTTTCAGATACAATAAGACTTAAAGCAACTAATATTAAGAAGGCAAAGATGGACACTTTATACTGGTCAAAGGAATAATACAACAAGATGATATTTCAATTTTAAATATTTATGCACCCAACTTAAAGGCCCCCAGATTTACAAAACAGACCTTGAGAGTTCTGAGCAATATGATATCCCATAACACCATAATGTCTGTGGACTTTAACACTCCTGTGTCAGAACTAGACAAATCTTCTAACCAAAATCTAAAAGATACAAAGGATTTAAATGTGCCCCTGAATAAATGAGATTAATAGACATATACAGAAACACCATCCCAAAGCTAAAGAACAGACATTTTTCTTGTCAGTCCATGGTAGATACTCCAAATAGACCACATCCTCAGGTATAAATCAAACTTCAACAAAATTAAAATAATAGAAATTATACCTTGTATCTTCTCAGATCACAAGGCAATAAAAATGGAACTCAACTCCAACAAAAACATTCATCCCCACACAAACACTTGGAAATTAAACAACCTTATGCTGAATAATAGTTGGATTTAGGAAGAGATAAAAGAGAAATTGTTAAACAATTCAACAATGTTGAACATTGTTAAACAACAACAATGAAGACACAAGCTACTAAAACCTGCGGGATACAGCAGCAACAGTCTTAAGAGAGAAATTTATCACATTAGATGCCTACATTTAAAAAACATAAAGAGAGCACATCAACTCATGAACCATCTTATGCAACTGGAAAAAGAAAAACAATCTAATCCCAAATCCAGCAGAAGAAAGAAAATAATCAAAATTAATTCAAAGATTAATGAAATTTAAAAACAAGTCATTCAGGAAATTAATACAACAAAAATTTGGTTTTTTGAAAAATAAATAAAATCAATAAACCTTTAGTCAGTTTAACTAGAAACAGAAAAGTGAAATCTCTAATAACCTCAATCAGAAATGATAAAAGAGAAATAACAACAGATGCCACAGAGATATAAGAGATCATCTGTGAGTGCTACAAGAAACTCTGTGCCCACAAATTTGCCAGTGTGAAGGAAATGGATTAATACCTGGAATCACACCATCTCCCTAGACTTAACCAGGAAGAAATAGATCTCTTGAACAGACCAATTTCAAGAACTGAGATTAAAGAAACAATAAAAAAATCTTTCAACAAAAATAATGCCCTGGTCCAGATGGCTTCACACCAGAATTCTATCAAACCTTCAAATAAGAGCTTATATCCATGATACAGAAATTATTCCCAAAAATTGAGAAGGAAGGAATCTTCCCCAATGCCTTCTATGAAGCATACATCACCCTAATACCAAGATCAGGAAAAGACCCAACTAAAAAGGAGAACTTCAGACCAATTTCACTAATGAATATAGATGCTAAAATTCTCAATAAAATCCTAGCCAATAGATCACAGCTGCACAGTAAAAAAAAAAAAAAAAAATCATTCATCACAATCAA
>NW_003852400.1:225952-228767 GCF_000181295.1 Otolemur garnettii
AAAGAAAGAAAGAAAGAAAGAAAAACAGATACTATAATAGAGAAGGAGAAACAGGAACTCTTACACACTGTTTGTGTGACTGCAGACTAATACAACCTCAATGGAAAGTCATAGAGAGATACCTCAAAGTACTAAAAGTAGATTTACCATTTGATCCAGAAATGCCACTCCTGAGTATTCACCAAAGGAATAAAAGTCATTTTATCAGAAAGACTTGTACATGAACGTTTATTGTAGCACAGTTCACAACTGCAAAGATGTGGAATCAACCCAAGTGCCTATTTTATATGAATGGATTAATAAAATGTGGTGTTATGTATACCATGTAGTACTACTCAGACATAAAAAAGTGATGAGCTAATACCCATTATAACAACCTGGATGGAACTGGAGACTATTCTTCTAAATGAAGTATAACAAGAATGTAAAAACAAACACCACATGGATTCAACTATTAAATTGTGTCTAATCTATCAACCCCCATGTGTACATTTGGTAGTAAAATTCAATGGAAAGCAAGCAAGTGGGAGGGAGAAGGAAGGGTGGGGTAAATTCACACCTAACAGGTACAATGCATACTATCCAGGTGATAGCACATTAATAACTTTGACTTAAACTGTATACAAGCAATTCATGTAACCAAAACATTCATACAGAACTTTCAGAATAAAAGAAAACTAATTATTTTTCATCATCTTCTTAAAAAAAAAAGGACACAAAGCACAAGTAGCCCTTTTTTGAGGGTCTTATATTACAATATAAGTGATTTAATAAAATTTGAAGTTGACCATTATGGTCACATATCAATACAAGGTTGGGCAATTAATTTGTCCAACCTTTCAAAGCAGTTTTGGAGCTCTTTCTCAGGAATGGCCATCAGAGCTGTCATCCTATGAGAGCTGACAATTAAGTTCACAAACTCATCCTGGAAAAAGTGATACATACTTTATTGTCAAATATACCTATGGTCAGTAGATGGCCAAGAGGAGTACTTTGAATGTTACCATAGTAATATTCAGCAATGAGATATGTAGCACTTTTTCCAAGATAAGTTAATGACCCTAGTTGGTAGGCTACACATTTGCTCCCTTGACTACACTGGTCAAACAAGGGTGGCATGCTCTAAGAAAGTCCAAAGAGAGTGATCAAGATGAAAATGAAGAATATTGAGAGAGAACAAAGCTATGTCACATGGGGAACACTCAGTTCAGATGAGCTGAAGAACTTAAGCTATTTGACCAGAATGAAGACTCCCACTTGATAGAAAGAAATATGAAAAAGACATTAATGGCTGCCTTGAAATATGTGAAGGATTACCATATAAAAACAGAATTAAATTTCTTCTGTGTGACAAGAACAAAAACTAAGATACATTGGGAGAAGTTCCAAGACAGTAGATTGATTCTGCATAAGAAAGAATTATTTGATGGTCATAGCTGCCAAAATTAATAGAGGATGGCTCCAAGAAGTGTAGAGACAAAGTCTGACCATAATCCAGTTGGTCTTCCCCCTCTCTGCCTGTCCTACTGGAGCCTCCTCCCCTCCGGCCTGAGGAAGATATGCAAATAGTGCTCTGATACTCCCTATCTAAAATCCTCCAACTCATGCCAGTGTCTTTAGGATAAATCCAAACTCCTCCCTCATAACTTTACATTTTCAGCCTCCTTTTTCACAGTCCCATTTTATAGCCTGGGTTACAGCCCAAATGAACGTTTTCTAGATCTTTGAACAGAACCTGTTGTTTCCTCCAGACTTTAATGCTTACTAAGGCATACAATGGTAATGAGTTTAATTAGGTAAACATATTTCTGTTATTGCTTTAGCTAGTGAAATGGCATTTTCCCCTACTACAGTCTTTAGGGACATTCAATGCTGTAAGAATCTATGCTATAGGAAAGCTGTGGAGAAATAGACTTTTAGAAAGCAGGGCCTTTTATAGACATTTAAGTCACAAGCACAAGTTGGTCTGGTCTCTTTGTCTACTTTCTCAGACCCCGGAACTGAATTAATTAATACATTTTAGATATATATGTGTGTATATGTATTTCAGAAATGAGGTCTCATGATGTTGCCCATGCCAGAGTGCAGCGGCTAGTCACAGGCTTTATAGGCTGTGTTTCCTAGAAGGGCTAGAATGCAGAAGGGACCAGATGAAGCAATAGAAGGAAGTATAAACTACTTTTTCAGAAACTTTAAAAGGTTATTCAGGATCTAGTAATGGTTAAACAAGATGACCATTGAGGTTCCTGAGTTTTCCCCAAGGTAAGGCCCAAGGAAGTTGCAACAAGATAGACTCCCAAATCAAAGCTCTAAATTAGACCTTGAGATGCCAGGTGGAGACAGGGACCCAAACACTTAGTGTTTTATCAGACTTTTGTCAAAAGGGCACTGATTATTTAATTTCAAAACCACATACTAATCATTTGCTAGTATTGTTCAAATATTTTTGTTTATAGGCCTTGCAAAAAAATACTATTTCTTTTTCTCTTTGAATTTGCATTTTTCTTCCCCATCCCTAGCGCATGCTATCCTTATATGCTTATATGTTTATGCTTGAAAGTTCTTTATGTCACCTCATTACAGTTCTCTACAACAAGAATGCAGGATTTACTTTTAATTTCTTATAAGCATAGGCTATAAATTTTCTTTGAACTAAGAATTCATTAAAATTATAATTTGTATAAAATTGATAAGAATAATCTACATATATTAATATGTAAATATGAAAAGTAAATGAAAATATAAAAAGTACAAATACATAAAATAAAATTATGTCCAAAAAAGCTATGGGATATGAAACAACAAGCTGGAAAAT
>NW_003852400.1:229442-230151 GCF_000181295.1 Otolemur garnettii
GGCCAACCAGAAAATCAAACTCTCTGGGTCTAATAAGCTGAGGATGTCTAGATACTAACCAAAGAAAGTAGAAAACTAGAAATTGGTATTCACTCCAACATTGTTAGACACCTAGTGTCTTAAAAGATGAAATCAATTTTGCACACCGAGAGAAAGTAGATGTTAAATGGCTGGGGCTGCTTCAAAGCACTGCTTACCTCTATGGGAAAGACAAGATCCCAAGGGACATGACTGTGGCTATTTAACTTACATAAGACAGGTGTTGAAATGACTGGCACAGATACTAGCTACAAAAACCTGAGAAAACTGTAGAAAATACTATGCCAGAATCTGGGAGGGAAAAAAAACCCTGAAATCATGTTCAGAGAACACCACAGATAAAGCATGAAGATGGAGAAGAGACAGAGGTATGCCTCCTCTATGGAACAGTTTGCAAGTCTCTGTCCTAAGGTCTGTCTGTGGACTCAGAGCCACAGATTAACATATTCATGCATCAGATCCCACAGCCCTAAAAACCATGACACCATGAAAAGTTATTGGACTCATATTTCAAATTCATCAGCAAATGTCAACCAATAGAGAAGCAATTACTTTGTCATTCCACATCATCTGAGAAAGAACTATAATTTGTGATTCATTTGGAACTATACAGTGAGACCTGGAAGTCTAGAAGCTTCTAAGTCCAGTTTGTGTGGAATCTATACATAGT
>NW_003852400.1:231073-238912 GCF_000181295.1 Otolemur garnettii
CATCTGTTTCTCCATTTTCAAGTTCTGTTCTCTTGAGTCATCCTCATTCTGCACGCAGCTTGTTGCATCCAGCCCAGGAAGTGGATCCTGGCATATCCTGGTGTGGTCTTTGTAGCTTATGATACACAAAGAAAAAAGTTCATTGTTCCCAATCTTCCAGATGGCCTCTGATCAACCCAGCTTTAGACATATATATGTCCTTGAATCAATTACTTCAGCCAGGGAAAAGACAGAGTGTGACAGCCAGTCCCTGGGCCCCTTTATTTCTGAGACTGATGGGGGATAGTGGAAGCCCCACAGACCACTGGGAACTAGCTCCCCACAGGATGAACTTCTGCACCAGAGAAAAAGAGAAGGGAAGGAGAAAGAGAAAACCACACCAGAGCTATCACAGGCCTCTGTGGAAACATTGGTCTTTGCTGGGTTAGTGTCCTTCCTTCTCTGTCCCCAGATGTTGATTTTTCTCAAGCCAGACTATTCTTCTGGATTTTGTCATACAGCATCAATGAGGAGAGGGAGGGGGAAGAAAAAAGGGAGAAAGATACAAAGTGTACAAGGGTGTGAAGTTTTGAAGAGAGAGGCACAGAATCAAGGGAAATGGATGAGAGAGACAGGAAAGGTTTAAAGCATTGGTTATACTTTCCATGTGGTTTAAGTAAATAAGCAATGAGAGAGCTTTTGTGAATTACTTTTCTAAATTGCTCCTTTGCCCACTTCAATAAAATCAGATCCATTATTGCACAAATACCATATTCTACTAGTATTTACAGATTGATCTGCCATAGCAGATCAAAGACTCCTTGAAGATAGTGGGCTTATACTGTACACATTTCCACAGTGCTTTGCCCACAGAAAGGACTCAGAATATATTTGCTGAATGAATTACAAATTTTTGATGTATGATTTTCTATCCTCAAGTGACTCTCAGAGAGCCAGGTCCTCAAATTTTTTAAATCCTAAAGAAGGTATTTCCATGGCCTTCAATTATAAACCTGCCTTTAAGTAAACACGAATTCTCATTGCACCTTTCGGACATTCATTCTAAGGCATTTTCTCTTTTCATCTAAAATCAAGACAACTAAGTCAATAATAATCTTTCAACATCATACAATCAAAGTAATTCAGACTTAGAAAAGAACATAAAATATTGAAATTACTCATTTTATAGAGAAACTACTGGTATCTCTTTGTAGTCAAGTTGTTTCTTTACCCATAAAGATATTCAGTGCCTAAAACAAGGGCTTGTGTTTCTGAATTTCAGTTCTGGGACAATTTTCATACATCATCTTACCCCCAAAACATTGTTTGCTTCCTCACTTGTTCAAGCTGTTCCTATTCACACTAAAGAAGGATAATTATTCTTGTCTTTCCCAAGGTTCTCCATACCCAAGATGTGTGAGAATGATATGGGATAGTGCAGTGAACTGAATGTCTGTGTCCCCTCTAAATTCATATGTTGAACTCCCATTGTGATAGTATTAAGAGCTGCGGGCTTTGGGAAGTAATTAGGTCATGAGGGTGAAGCCCTCACGACCAGGATTAGTGGCCTTATAAAAGGAACCCCAGTGAACTCTTTCTTCTTCTTTCCACTATGTGAGAACATGATGGGAAAACAGTCTGCAACCCAGACTGACAATCCAAGCACCTTGATCTCAGAATTCTAGCCTCAAAAATGTAAGAAGTAAATTTCTGTTGTTTAAGCCTCTCAGTCTATGGTAATTTGCTACAGTGGTTTAAATTGACCCACAAGGGAAGTATAAAAACATAGCTTAAGAATCTGAGAAGTCTTGAGGTTGCTTCTTTGAAGCTATCTGATTTGGCATTGGCAAAAGTTTGCTTATCTGAAAAAGCAATCTAAATACACTCTAATTCTCTAATACTTACAGCAACTGGACACCTACAAGATGCTGAGTTGTGAGCATTGTATGAGACCACAAACAATACAACACAGATCCTCAATAAGCATTAGGTTTCCCACCAAACACAACCCCATCCATAGGCAAGTAATATTTATGAAAAACTCTGAAACATATGTAAGTCTATGCAAAGGTTTACCATTTCAGCTCAATGAAGTGAATTCATTTGGAAGTTAGGATATGAAGAGATTTAGATACTCTATGCTAAATTAATCATTATTATTAGTTAGTAATACTTCTTGGCTAACTCATAGCCTCATAATGCTAATGAAATGAAATCTTCCTTTAAATTAATTTTTATCATGGGAATATATATTATCACCATACTCATACAATAGCCCAAACTGCAAAGTACTCAATGGAGTCTTGTGGGGTTTACTTAGAAGACTAAGTTATTTTGTCAGTGATAGAAGTAGAGATTAGAAACTAAGTAACAACTCCCTCCTTCAAGAATTAGCACCTAATTTACAATACCATGGCAGCCAAGGAGAGCAGTCTTGTAGATAAAAAGTAATTTGATAAAATAATGGCTGCCATTTTTCTACTGCAATTGCTCTGCAACATAATTTATAGGAGCCATATTTTTCCTCTTCTTGATGACAGGTAATGGAAAAAATTTTAGCGGTAAACCTTGATAGCAAGCTAAGAACATTTGGATCTGTACAAGTGAGCCATTTTTAACAGTTTCCTCAATTATTTTTCCCCAAGTTGTATCCCATTTCATCAAAAAGAAGGGAAAAGTTTGAAGATTTTTAAAAATCTCTGCTCAGAGCTGAGATTTTTAGATTAAAATAGCAATAAAATTTTTATGAGCCTCTAATGTACAGATAGTGGGTCATCTTCTACATTAAGATGCTCATAAATTAGTCTACAATTTATCATCATGAACATTAAAATATGCAATATAAAATTACACATACAGCTATTATGAAATGAAACTCATGGTTTTTTTTTATAGACCCTATATCCTTTTTTTCAAAAGTCTTGAAGCAATTTAAAAATTATCACAGAATGTAAAGTGCAATGTTTAAGAATAAATGTAAAACAGACCATCTAAAGGATACATGAAAAATATTTCTTTTAAGCACCTGTGTTGAGTTGATTAAATTTGTCAATCCTAAATTTGCCTGTTGAGTTTCTGGACACAAAGAATAAAAAGAACGGACAATTGCAGTAACTTTCCTTCTTAGCACCCACATTATCCTTTCACTCGTATTTTATGTAAACCTAATTTCTTCTCTATTATTTTAATTATTTTTCATCTCATTTTGCTTTTAGAATTCTATTCAGGTAGCAATAATAAGTGGATAATTTACAGCTTTGATTTTTTTTTTTTGAGACAGTCTCACTATGCTGCCCTGAGTAGATTGCTGTGGTATCATCATAACTCACAGCAACCTCAAATTCTTGGGTTCAAGTGATCTTCTTGCCTCAGATTCCTGATAGGCCTTTGATTTTTAATCTCTTGCATTAGTAATAGGTCAGTGGCCACATCTCTATGCAAGATAATAGAAAAGAGACCATTTAAAGAACAAAAGTTAGAAGTTTAAACTATACAGTGGCCATAAAGCTGTGTCTAATTTAAAATAGTCTATTTTTACTTGGACACAAATTTTATGGCCACCCTGTATTAAATAAGTTAAAAAGTGACAATTATATTCTATAAATTTATAGTAAATGTAACTCAGCTGGTGCTGCCACTGTGCTATTAATGTGAACTCATTCCTTCTGGTAATTGCTAATTGTGAAATCAACTCATTAGAAACTGCTCCTTTTATAAAGGCAATACGCTCTGTATTCAGCATAGTTCAAAGAAGCTGCCATCATTTAATACAGCTGGAGAACAGATAGATAACCCATCTAAAGACACTATTTCAAAATATTTGAAAATCCATACATCCATTCTCTCAACAAATACTCAATGGGGAACTTTGGTGTTCTGGGCACCATTCTAGAAGCAAAAGATTCAACAGCAAAGCTGCTTCTGTGGTCCTTTCTTCCATTCTAGTGGAGAATGTAGGCAAAAATAGCAGATATGCAATAGAAAGGAAAGTGCTTTGAAGAAAAATAAAGCAATGTGGATAAGAAAAAAATGCAAGCAATATTTTAAATATTATTAAATTTAGATAACTTAAAATAACATTTTCCAGGGTAACTAGAGAAAGCATCTTTAAGAAGACTTCAGAGGATAAACCTGAATATGAATATCTATGGAAAGAGCATTCCAACAGGACATAAAAGCATGTTCCAAGGTTCTGAGGCAGGATCCTAGAAAAGAGTGCTCGGGAACAAACCAGGCTAATGCTAATTAAAACTATTATTTCATCCAGTTGTGTATTCTTCTTCTCTTTAATAGGGATTCAACAGTAATGTTTTACAACAGATTGAGAAAATAATGGTAGTATGAGATCAACTTCCTTGACACAATTAGGCCCATATATTGGTCCTGAATGTTGAGGTTAAGGATTATGACAGGCCAACTAGTTATTAAATAGCTGCTAATTATCATTGGCCCCATTTTCCAAAAATAATAAAACTGGTTTGTGTAGTGGCCAATAATAAGGATGCTCTTGAATTCTGCTTCCCCTATAAATTATAACTTGCAGAAATGACGATTTAGTCATTTCTAAGTGAACAACATTTAAAATGGGTCTCAAAAACTTTGTTCCTAATTTGGAAATAATTTATCCTCATAATAAAAGAAGCATAAAAATAGAACTAATTTAATAATTTTCTCTTTTTTGCAGTTTTGGCCGGGGCTGGGCTTGAACCCGCCACCCCCACTATATGGGGCTGGCACCCTACTCCTTGAGCCACAGGTGCTGCTCCTATTTAATAATTTTTAAAAGATCAAGTCACATCACTCAAGAAAAATTTTGTGTGGTTTTTCTCCCATGTGATCTTCTTTTGGATTCCATTCAACCTGACCTGTGAGAAACTCTGAGTGAACTGGGGCTGAACTGGCCCAGCTCTGCTGAGGTGCTGATGGATGGCTATGTGAAGAGGGAAAGTCTGTCACATGCATCTCTCAGCAGAGCTCTCTGAGTTTTCTGCAGAACTCATCCACAACTAAAATCATTTTCTTTGGTACCTAGTTGGCGATCTCAAGAAAAAAAAACATTCAAACTGATCTCTCTACTAGCTATTAGGTAATTACTTCACCCCCAAAAAGCAAAAACAAGATATTCTGTTCTCACTATAGTTGTTTAACTTCCCTTCAATTCCTGTCTATTAATTCTGTTTTTACATTTGCCTTTTGACTCAGTCTACCAAGTAGCTCTACAACATGTGAGTGAATAGTTTTCATTCAAAATACCTAAAGGTATACAAAAATGCCCAGATGTTTCTCTAAGTTATTCTTTGGTTAATCCAGACTTTGAAACATGGTTCTTAATCTTGATTGATCCTTAAAGAAGTTGAAAAAAGTTCTTTAAGTTTCTCCCACAAAACGTTCAACACATTCATGCACACCAAATTTTCACATGTTCACAAACTTCCTGAACCATCCTGTGTCCACTTACCCCTAGGTAAGAGGCCCTGGAGGATATGGAGTTATAACCTTTTCCATGACATCTACAAAAAGCTTTAGAGCCATTTGCAGATTGGACAGACACAAATTTACCCTTGAAATCATTTACAAATATTTGTCCTTCGCTTGAAATCATTTACAAATATTTGTTCTTTACTTCTCTCTAGCATTAAGCTATACAACAGACATAATGTATCCAGATCTGTCATGAATACCTGATAAGACCCATTTCCTTAGAGAATGTAGTGTGTTTAAATTGTTATGTGAGCCAACTAAGCCTTTAAGTGACTGTTATTGACTTATTTATGACACAGTCAAGATGGTTTTTGCTAATAGTTCTGGTTTCCTATGGGACTTTGTCAAGTAATAAAGTCAATATTATCTGCTCTGTTTCTTTAATCAAGTCTAATTGTGGCATACCTACTCTCTGTTTCACATAATTAGATTTGCTTCTTTCAGACATCACATGTGAAGTGTTATCAAAGTCCAAGAAATTCTCCAATGAGGGAACAAGATCCTTACTGCACCATGGCAACCTTGTCTCTCACAGCTTTAACTCTCTCGTTTAGCAAATTCCCAGCTGGATGGTGAGACATCTAAAATTTAAATTATAAATGATAATTAAAGCAAACAAAATAGACAACCTTCAGAATGGGAAAAGTTATTTGCATGTTTCAAATCTGAGAAAGGGTTGATAACTAGAATCTACAGAGAACTCAAATTAATCAACATGAAAAAAGAGCAAACAATCCCGTCTATCACTGGGCAAGAGACATGAACAGAGGAAGACATATCAACGGCTAAAAATTATATGAAAAAATAGTCATCGTCCCTAATCGTCAGAGAAATGAAAATCAAAACCCCCCTGAGATATCACCTAACTCCAGTGAGAATGGCTCACATCACAAAGTCTCAAAGCTGCAGATACTGGTATGGATGTGGAGAGAGGGGAAACACTTTTACACTGTTGGTAGGACTGCAAACTAATACAGCCTCTTTGGAAAGAAGTATGGAGAATCCTCAAAGAACTCAAACTAGATCTTCCATTTGATCCCACAATCCCATTACTAGGCATCTACCCAGAAGAAAAAAAATCATTTTATCATAAGGACATTTGCACTGTCTGTTTATTGCAGTTCAATTTATAATCACCAAAATGTGGAAACAACCTAAATGCCCACCAACCCAGGAATGGATTAACAAGCTGTGATGTATGTACACCATGGACTACTATTCAGCCATTAAAAGAGTTGAAGACTTTACATCTTTTGTATTAACCTGGATGGAGTTGAAACACATTCTTCTTGGCAAAGTATCACTAAAATGGAAGAGCAAGGATCCAATGTACTCAATACTAATATAAAGCCAGTAGATGATCTAATACACACCCACATAAGAGAAAAACCCAATTCAATTCAAGTTGGTGGGAAAGGTAATGAGGGAGAAGGGAGGGGGATTGGTGTGCTCCCACTTAGCTCCCACAATATAAGGTATATGGCACACCCCTTAGGGGTGAGACATAACTCCAAGAAGAACTCTACCTAACAAATGCAAACATTGTAACCTAGTTGTTTCTACACTCACATTAATCTGAAATTTTTAAGAAGGTTAAAAATAAATAAATAAATTATAAATTATTTTATATGCTCAACAATATCATTTTACCCTACTGAAGTTCAACAATTTGTTGTTATAGTTGAATCTCCATTGTGATTCAATTCATTTTGAGGTTGAGGTCTTACATAAATGCCAAAGAAAAAGCAAAACTCAATCTTGTTTTTTAATTTGCTTCAAAAAAGTGAGTGAACTGAGTTCTTCCTAAGCTTATAATGATTCCTATTTGTTAAAAATGAATAAATGCTAAATAATCAACCTGTGTGTCCTAAATGCTGTTCATTATCAAGTTGAGTTTGGCTCTTATTTATTTGAAGTCATCCTGTATAAGTAGTTGCATCCCTCAGTACCTAGTTAAAAAAAATAACTCGGGTAACCACAGTACCAAAAACCCTAAGCAAAGTGATTTAACAAAGCTCAGTGTTGAGGAGCTATTTCCAGAGTGCTTCAACATGTCTTGTGACAGTTTTGTCTGGATTATCTTTCTAAGAAAGAATATACGGCAAACAGTGTTAGAAGATAAAGATTGTATCTCTCTTGGTCAGAGAGCAGATTATTTTTTAAGTGATCAGAGTAATAAAGAAATACTCTGGAACAAAGTTTTGAAAAATTGGCTAGAAGTTTCTCTATAAGACTGAGTCTCAGGATTCCTCTATTGTGACACAGACCCACTGCTACACACTATTCCTCTACCATTTCATACAGCCCCTTAAGACTTGGAGGACAAGAAGAACTAATGTAAATATGAAGCTCAAGCTATTACCTGGACCATGAGCAATA
>NW_003852400.1:239722-263854 GCF_000181295.1 Otolemur garnettii
AAAGTCATCAAGCATACAAAGAAGGAGGAAAATATAACTGATAAAGAAGAAGACAGGGATATTCCATGGATAGTCTTTCTATTCACAGATCAGCAGCAGGAACTTGTGGACACAGAAAATCCTGGGCCCTGTCTCAGCACTCTGAATCAGATCCTGCATTCTAACAGGATCTGCTAGGTGATACAAATGCACATCAAAGTTTGAGAGTCACAGAACTAAAATTCAGAAGTCAAGAGAGTCATACTAAGAAGAAACAGAAGAACTGCTTGCTCAGAGACTTTTTTACATACATATTATTTATATTGTATGGGGTATCACAGGCAATCTAGAGATGAAAAGTATACAGAAGGGTAAGCGTAGGTTATATACAAATACTATACATTTTTATTTTCATTATGGGGGTTTTATTTCAAAATACTGCACGGGTATACATGTTTTTAGTAACTTGGATTGCTTTTGTAATGTTTGAGTCAGGTACAACTGTGCCTATCACCCAAATAATACTCGTGGTACCCGTTAGATAGGTTTCCATGTATACCTTCTTCCCCGAATCCTCTTGCTTGATTTCCACTGAGTTTTACTTCCCTCTGCACACAAGTGTGCTTATCAGCCAGTGCCAATTTAATAGTGAGCACCTGCAGTGTTTCCATTTTTCACATTTCATTTAGGATATTGATCTCCAAGGCCATTGAAATTATTGCAAAAGGTATTAATTCGTCCTTTTTTTGGCTGAGTAGTATTCCATGGGGTGTGTGTGTGTGTGTGTGTGTATACACATGTATATACACATGTCACATTTTGTTAATCCACTCTAGAATTGACAGGCACTTGGGTTGATTCCACATCATTGCAACTGGGATCTGCTAACTGGGAATTGTGCTGCAATAAGCATTTGTGTGCAGGTGTCTTTTGATAAAATGACTTGTCTTCCTTTGGGTAAATATCTGGTAGTGGGATTGCTGAATTGAATGGTAGGTCAACTTTTAGTTCTTTCACCTCTTTGAGGAATCTCCATTCTGTTTTCCATAATGGTTGTATTAATTTATAATCCCACCAATAGTGGGATCATTCCTTTGTCTCAGCATCCATGTCAGCATCTATTATTTTTATGCTTCTTAATAAAAGCCAATCTAATTGGAGTAAGGTGATATCTCATTGTGGTTTTATTAATAATTTGCATTTCCCCAATGATTAGTGGTGTTGAGCATTCTTTCGTATGTTCATTGGCCATCTGCCTATCTTCTTTGGAAAAGCTTCTATATCTATATTTTAATCACCTTTTCATGAGTTTTTTCTTACTGATTTCCTTAAGATTTTTGCAGATTATGTTTATTAGCCCTTTATCAGATATACAAAGTTGGACACTTAAGTTCATGAGCTCATCCTGGAAAATGTGCTACATACCTCACTGCTGAATATCCCTATGGTCACCATTGAGGTATTCCCCTTTGCACCAATGCCAGCACCTCACTCACCTTTCAAAGCAATTTTGGAACTCTTTTTCTGGAATGGCCATCACAGCTGTCATTACATGAGTTATGACAAGTTTGGGAACTCTTCTTAGAAAAAGTGCTATATGCCTCAACATTGAATATCACTGTGGTCACCTTCAAAGTATTCCCCTTGGCCATCTGGTGATCATAGTGATAATAAGCAATGGGGTATGTAGCACTGGTGGTCATTCCAGAAAAAGAGTTCCAAAATTGCTTTTAAGAGTGGACCAGGTACTGGAATTGGTGCATATCTTTCTAAGGTGGGTACTCTGAAGGTGACTATATTGAAATTCACCAGTGAGGTTTATAGCACTTTTCCTAAAATAAGTTCATGCGCATAATTGTATGCTCATATAGCATATAATACTCACTTCATATAACTGGTGAGTATTTTCTCCCATTCTGTGGATTGTCTATTTACTGTTGATTATTTCCTTATCTGTGCACTTTTAATTTAATCAAATCTCATTTATTTATTTTTGTGGTTGGTGTGATTGTCATTGGGATCTTCTCCATAAATTCTTTGCTTAGGCTGATACCTAGAAAAGTTTTTCCTATATTTTATTCTAAGGTTCTTATGGTCTCATGCCTTAAATTTGAGTCTTTTCCAGCTCTTGAATTAATTGTTATGAGTAGTGAGAGATATAGATCCTGTTTCATTTTTCCCTATGTGTTTATCCAATTTTTCCAGCACCAATTAATGAATAGGGCTTCTTTTCTCCAGTGTACATTATTGTCTGCCTTGTCAAACACTGGTTTCCTGCAGGCAAATGGTTTTACATCTGGCATCTCTCTGTCCTGTTCTATTGGTCAATGCCTCTATTTTTGTTTGTGCCAATACCATGATGTTTTGGTTTCTATAACATTGTATTATGGTTCCAGACAAGCAAACAGTGAGGAAATTTGCCAAAACCTTACCTTCCTACATTATTCATGGATCAGCACAATAAGCACCACCAAACCACCCTAGAACTAAAGCTCAGAGCTCTTATAAAACAATAGTTCAAGAGATTAAAAAAAAAAAGCAATAAGGTACTACCCAACAGGATGAACAGAACAGCATCCCACATATCAACTCTGTCAATCAATGTAAATGGTTTGAATGGCCCATTCAAGAGACATAACCAAGAATTTAAAAGAAAGCATCCAATGTACTCAATATTAATATGAATCTAGTAGATGAACAACTATATGCCCACAGGAGAGAAAAAGACGTTTGAATTCAAGAAGAAGGATCAGGGAGGGGACGTGTGGTTAGCTCTCGCCTATTGGGTACAACATAGGGGTATATGGCACACCTCCTGGGTGAAGGGCTCAGCTGCAACTGAGACTGTAACCTAACAAATTCAAGCAATGTAACATAATTGTACGTATCACATAAAGAAGACATAATAATCCTAAATATTTATGCACCTAACACAAGAGGACCCAGATTCAAAAAGAAAGCAAAAAGATTCTAATGAAAGCAAAAAGAAACAGCAGCAGCATAATTGCCAAAGACTTCAACAACCATCTGTTAGAACCGGACAAATCACTGAAAATAAGGAAACACTGGACTTAAATATGACTCTAGAACAAATGTCTAAAAGACATTTATGAAACATTTTACCCTCAAACTACCAAATATATATTCTTCTCACCAGCACATAGAACATTCTCCAAGATTGATCATATCTTAGGCTATAAAACATATTTCAACAAATTCAAATATTCTCAGACCATAGTGCAGTAAAACTATAAAGTTACTCCAAGAGAAACATTCAGTTCTACACAAAGTCAAGGAAATTAAACAAACTCCTGCTGAATGGTTATTGGGTCAATAATTAAGTTAAAATAAAGATCAAAATATTTCTCTAACAGAACAACAAAGGGGACATGAGCTATCAAAATCTATGGGATTCACCAAATGCAGTCCTATGGGTAAAAGTTCAAACCTTAAATACCTACATGAAAAAGACAGAAAGATCACAAACCAGCAACCTAATGACATACCTCAAGGAACTAGAAAAGGAAGAAGCAACCAAACCCAAAGCCAGCAAAGGAAAAAAATAACTAAGGTCAGGGCAGAACTAAATGAAATGAAAAACAAAATACAAAGGATTAATGAAACAAAAGCCTGCTTCTTTGAAAAGACAAACAAAATTAGTAGATCTCTTGCTAGATTAACCAAGAATAGAAAAGGAAGTACCCAAATAAGTTCACTCAGAAATGAAAAAGGAGATACTACAATATCACAGAAATACAAAATATCATCTTTGAATACTCTGAAAATCTATCATAAACTCAAAAATGTAAATGTAAAAGGCATGAACAAATTCCTAGAAACACACAACACAACCTCTCAAGGCTCAGTCAGGAAGAAATAGAACTCCTGAACAGACAGATGACAAATAGCAAGATTGAGGCAGTAATTAAAAAAATCTTCCAAGAACAAAAATCCCCATCCCAGATGAATTCACTACCAAATTCTATCAGGCCTACAAAAAAGAGCTGGTGCCCATATTGCAAAGGTTCTTCCAAACATCAAGAAGGAGGGAATCCTGCCCAACTCATTCTACCAACCCATGTCACCTTGATACCAAAGCCAAGAAAGGACACTACAGGAAAACTACAAACCAATATCACTACCTATAAATATAGATGTAAAAATCTTAATAAAATACTAGCAAACCAAATTCAATAGCTCATCAAAAAATAATCCACCATGACCAAGTGGGCTTCATCCCAGGGATGTGAGAATTGTTAAACATACATAATCAATAAATGTGACTCACCTTTCCACAAACAGAAGCAAAAACAAAAACCACATGTTCATCTGAATAGATGCAGAAAAAGCATTCAACAAAATTCAGCACCCTTTCATGATAAAAACCTTCAACAAACTAGGTACAGAAGGACCATATCTCAAAATGAGAAAAGCCACAGATGACAAAATCATGGCCAACATCATACAAAGTAGGGGGGAGTTGAAAGTATTCCCATTAAGAACTGGGGAACTCCCATTAAGACAAGGATGCCTACTTCACCACTGGTGTTCAACATGGGGGGGAAATTCCTAGCCAGAGCAACCTGGCAAGAGAAAGAAATTAAGGCTATTCAACGGGAAAAGAGAAGGTCAAACTACTGCTTTTTGCTGGCACTGCCATCTTACATCTAGAAAACTCCAAAGACTCCACTCAGAAACTCCTGGAATTGATAAATAAATTGAGCAAAGTCTCAGGTTACAAAATCAATGTACACAAATCAGTAACATTCCTACATACTAAGAACAGTCAAGCTGAGAATCAAATCAAAGACTCAATACCATTCTACAAAGCTACAAAGACAATAAAATACCTACAAATTCACTTAACCAAGAAGGTGAAAGATCTCTACAAAGAGAACTACAAAACACTGAGGAAAGAAATAGCACATGACACAAACAAATGGAAAAATATCATGGATCAGTAGAATCAACATGGTTAAAACATCCATACTATCCAAAGTGATTTACAGATTCAATGCTTAGAGACTTCTATAAAAAGTAAGGATGTGAAAGAAATGTTTGTCAAGCATATCCTTGGGCAGCACCTGTGGCTCAGTGAGTAGGGCCCTGGCCCCATATCTGGAGGGTGGCAGGTTTGAACCTGAACCTGGCCACGGCCAAACTGCAACAACAACAACAACAACAAAAGCTTATCCTGGATTTCAGCTATGTTCTTTCTTAAACATATGATAAAGTAATACATGCTGTAAAATACTTCTAAAATTCTTATTTACTGCTTGGAATCTACTTTTCTCCATCAGATTCTTTGTGGTACTTGATTTTAGTCTTACATACAGGGGATATCCTAAATTTGTTTCTAATGGGCTATGGAGTTCATTCCACCATTCTTGCATCACTCATCTTCCTTCTTATTGGTGTTAAAATTTGCAGCTCTTGGAAGAGTCCTCAAATCCTTTAAAAAATTGCATAGAAGATAAGTTAGGAAACTTACTAACTTATCTAAAACATTAGAAAGATGTTTACCTTTACAGTTGAGTGGATATGGAAGTATAACTTCAAAATAATTTTCAAAAGAGCTTTAAATGCATTGCTCCATAATTTTCTAGTATTATGGATTGCCAATGTGAAGTTTGATGACAACCTGATTCTCATTCCTTTTGGGGTAATTTTTTTCTTTGTTGCTATTTGAAGAGTATGTGTTTTTATCCTTATATGCTAAAATACTATGACAATGGCTATAGTTGTGTGTGTGTGTGTGTGTGTGTTTCATTTGTTATACTTTGTACTAGTTGGGGCCTTTTAATTTGAAGACTCTGGGTGTTTTTTTTCTCTATTATTGATTTGATCAAGTCCTCATTTTTCTTTTCTCTTCTCTGTCTAAAAGTCTATTAGGTGCATGTTATTGCTGACCTTCCTACAGTGATTGTCTACGTCTGTTTCTCTCTCTCTCTCTCTCTCTCTCTCTTTCTCTTCTCTCTCTTCTCTTTTCTCTCTCTGCTCTCTCCTGCGACATGATCTATTCTCCTCTTTGACTTTAATATATGACTTATTTACCATATTCTTATTTTTAATTATTAAAAATATTATTTTCAATATATATTATAGTAATATCTTTAATTTCTGAAAGTCCCTTCTTGGTTTTGTTTTAATGAAATGTTGATTTTATTTTATTAGTCCTTACTTCTTTATTCTTTTTGAATACACTAATTAGAAGTTGGGAATTTATTGTTTGTTTTTATTGTAAGCTACATTTTATCCCTTGAATTGCTTTTTTTCCCTCTGCAGTGTTTTTCTGTTATACTGATAGATCTTTTTTCATATTTTATTTCTTTATGAAACGTTTGACCAGCAGCTGTGGATGAACAGGACTTAACACCTGATAGACTTCACTTTAGAGTAAAGGATAATGAAATAGCCCCAAATGCCAGAGTAGCAGTCTTTATTCTTCCTAGGAGGTTTATTTAACTGCTGCAGAGAAAAATTTCCTGGATTATTTTATCAGGGGTTAAATATTGAGTTGTCCATACTCTGCCTGCCAGAGAACAGTGTAGGGAAAAGCAAGGAAGGTGTGGAACCAAAGTCTTAGTGTTTTAGTGGACACGTTTTTCATTTCCACATGCCTATTTTAGCATACTTTCCTATTCTCACCATCCTAACTGCCGCAGTACAAGTCTGGAGCCTTTTGAGTGATTCTATCTGCCTCGTTTTTGACCTCTGACCCTGATTCTGCTGGACACACCAACAGGACGCACCTGTCTCTTCCATCTTCCAGGTAAGGGCTAAAATATCCCGTCAGCTGTTGTTACTTCACTCTTCTCTTTGCCACTAAGTATATTTCAGTTCTTAATCTCTAAGATTTTATTGAGGTCTTCAGAAGGAAGGTAGATTAATATGTGTGCTCAGTTAGCCATCTAGAACAGGAAGCCAAACAAGTATTTTATATACATTATTTTGCTTAGTCTCAGTCTAGCTTCTGACCACAAAAGAAAGTCTCTCTTCATCAGCTTCTGACTGCAGAATGAGGTCACATTCCTTTGTGTGTACAAGCCATGATGGCATAATTTTCACACTACATGATGGAGGTGTCAAGTGCTCTCACCTGTCTGCCTGCAGGGCCATCTTCCTGTCTGAGCTACCCCAGTGCTCACATGTGCCACCAGAAGCATGCAGAGATGCCTTTCCAGGGCTCGTGGCAACTCACAAACACGTCAATATACTTCCCAACATGTTCCCTGAAGACATTCTCAGAGATTTATCTCCTCAAAGTTTCAGAATATTGACTGTCTTCTTCACTCAATTCTGTGCCACTAATTCCTACCCCGAGAAGAATTCCGCCTGTGCCCAGAATTTCATAAAATCTCTATGAATAAGTCTTTCATATAAAAGGTATAAATTAGTTTCATAATAGGGATGTGTACACTGGATACTTTTTCTTCCATTCCTGTGATACTTTGCTAAGAGGAACATTTTCCAGCTCCATCCATGTGAACATGAAAGACGTAAAGTCTCCATCTTTCTTTATGGCTGCATAGTATTCCATGGTGTACATATACCACCATGGTTTGTGCAGTTTGTGTACAGTTTGTTGATACTGTACCCCAGAAGTGCATTAATGTACATAGTTACCATTCAATAAAAAAAAAAATAATAAGTCTTTCTCTCAGCTTCTTCTTCAACCCCTCTTCAAGAGCTAAAATTTCAACCCCTTCAACCAAGTGAGAAATGAATACCAATCTACCCTCTTCACCATCATTCTCACTCCTTCCTGCCCCGCCTCCCACACAAATCCTCTCTCATCCATTTCTGACGACAAGAGCCCTCCTAGATATCAGTAGAAGCCAATAGATGCTGTTGTTCACTGGAGAGTTTTAAAAAGGGAAGAAAATGATATTGTTACCAGAATTACACAGATTGTTTAAAATACCACTGTGAATAAGATATAAAAGTAGCTCCAATTATTTTTAAGTTAATCTTTTCATTTTCTTAGTAATAATGTTCCTGAACCTAGCTTTTAGGTATTTGTTTCAAATAAATATCTACTTTATTTTTTTACTTAAAGAAAGCTTTGGTGTGGTGGATTTTTTTTTTAACATTTCTTAGTTCAAAATTCTTAAAATTTCATCCTAAGTCCCAAATTACACTCCTCAGAAAAACTCAGAGCAGCATGCCAAGATCACCACTGAAGTCAGCAAAATAGGGAAAGTGTGTCATTTTGAGAAAGTCCAACAAACCCTTTTAGAGTCTACCTTGTTTAGAAAGAGAGAATACTACTTCATAGGACAAAAATGGAAATGTTACCTATGTCCTTTTCAGTCTTTAAATAGTCTGCAAAATCCTCCATTCTGTTTCTGCCATGTTGTTGATAGTATAAAAAGTTACTATAAACAGAGACTATGTGGTGATAGATCACCCAGAATTTGGCAGTTGATAAAATGATGGTTCTCCTTTCCTTTTTATGTGCTAGCAGGAAAACTCCTGGGTCTTGTCTTGTCTAGTCAGTTTTCTATGCCAGCTGGACTTGCAAGGATAAACTAGTTTCATGTCTTGAACTAGCTCTCTTTGCCAGGATTGAATCTCTGCTTACGAAAGTGTTTTTCGCTAGGCTATCACTGTACCCATCTCTGTGCTACTGGATTATCAGCATTGACATGAAATTTGTGCTGGGTAGGGATATCACTCCCGTTTTTGCCACTTGGGCAGTTTGTTTTCTTCCCCGGACAGGATAATTAAAGGAAGGCAAACAAGAAAGAAACAAGTCCAGGGCAAGTACCTCCTCACCAAGATTAGACCATATTAAGAACACATCAGCCAGCAGAATGATTTAGAATTCTGTCCTCAGGAGACACAGTTCATAAATGCAAACCCTAACCCTCTTTTCCAGCGGCTACAAGTTGCATGTATATTTAGCCTAGAAAGTATGAAAATGCAAGTCATCTCTCTAAAAAGAGATGACTTTTACATTCCAGCACAATGCGGCACCATGTCTGGAAAATATATTCCAGGTGAGTATTGTCATTTGGCCAAAATAAAAAGAGAACACACTTGGAGGCATTTTTTTTTTCGCACGCAGATCCAGTCCACAGAAGCTGGCCTGTCCAGAAATTCCCCAAGGAATAGTATCAGTCACACCTAGACAAAAATATTGTTTATGGCAGTCAAATGACAGACTCACTCACCCAACACCCCCCACACACACAAACACACCTACAGATCCTGCAAGAATTCTCATTTTTCTCATGATTTGAATAGAAAAACCAAATTCCTATTTCAGTAGCCAAATCACTAGTCCCTTTCAGGTCTCAAGAGCCATCATAAAAATTGACACTAATTGGTGTTTTTGCTGACAGCACACAGTGACAGGCAGGCTCTGCAAAAGAGGCATCATTCACCCTTGGGAATACATGCTCATGGATAGGGAAATTCAGGAAACCCCACACTGAGCCTGCCCTTGTCATTCATGCTCTGCGAAGGCAAAGAATGACGGGACCTTTGATCCAGCGCTCCCTCCAAACGCTGTTTACTATCTTTACCTCTGTGCACTTCACTTCCCTTCCCAAACCGAACTGATGGGTCAGAATTCAAAGGTAGTGAAAGCTGGGCTCTGATTAGTGATCCACACATGGCAGGTGGGAGAGGCCCACAGCAGCGCCCACAGCAGCTCTCACAGCTGCATTTGGGCATTATGACAGGAGCGCAAGACTGTGATGTTAATGAGGCCCGTACAACAGACTGCATTTTCCAGCCCAAAGAATCCCACACACTCGAGTGATAGAAATCTCTTTGGGATCCATGGTTGCTCAGTCATAGTGTACATAGCAAAACTCATCCCATTGCTAATTCTGTTCAATTCAAATCCTTCTTATTTGCTTCTAAAATAGCATTCAGCTTCTTTCCATCATCGTTTTCACATTTCATACCTGTGTGATTGCTGATCAATCGTAATAGTGTATCAGATAATTTGCAGTACAAATCCAGAAGAACGTAGACTATTTGTCTGGGCTTTTCTTACATCTACTCATAAGAAGAGCAAAATTTGTTCTCATTAGGGCATGATCTCAAGACAATTTGTAAACAGACATAATCATCAAGTGAAACAAAAATTTTTAAAAACAGCTTTAAAAAATGTTCATGTAGAAAATGGAGATTTTTGAATAGGAAAAGGAAAGGAAACGAGAATAATTTCAAAAATCAAGTATTTAGCAGCCACTGAAAAATATAGATACATAAAAAGATACGTAAAACATATGTAAATGTAAGGTCTGCGTACTTGGGTTTGTTTAGTCTTGTTTTGGTTTTGGTTTTCCGAAGTCATTCCACTCACCACACTGCCTCTGTATGTAAAACAGAAGACGAGAGGAATAGGAGGCTACTTATAATACTGGGTCTTGCCATGTGTTTCGTGTTTACTACACACAGCTAATCACATTTGGAAAAGGATGTTACTTTCTGATAATTGTCAAGTTTAGAATCATGCTACCTCCAGAGATGAAGAGGTAGTTATACTCAATTTGTATCTTGGACTCAGCCACTAAAAGTTATGAATGAGTTGGAAGCCAGATCAACACATAAGTTTACCATCCAAATAAAATAAAGTAACTACACCAGTTAGCAATGCTTTAAGCCAAACATAATAAAAAGACACACAGTGGAATTTTACATTAAAGATAAATATTCATATAAAAAAGCAGGCTGCTGCTGAGAGAAATATATCTGACACCCAACATACGTAAACAATCAAGTGACTTTTCAAATATAGCTGTCAGCATGACTGAATCCAAAATCTTGCATTACTCCATTGATAGATAAAAATTAGAATTACAGCACCCTAAACGAAGACAGACAGCATTCTCTCAGTCCTTTATGCAAAAAAAGAAGATAAGATGGAAGAAGTAAGATGTAAAATGCCTTTTTCTAAATGAGGATCCCACATGGCATGATCCTCGTTGATTAATAACGTTGCCCTCAGAAAAGCATGAAAAGCTCTACCGAGCAATCTAAAATGATTTACCTTACCACATTACAAGGAAAATTACTTATTCTCAGGTTCAAATCAAATCTTAGATAGCAGAATTAAACTTCTCACTTTTCTGATGGGAAAACTTAACCCTAGAGTGGTAAAGGATGTTCCCCAAGGTTATTTAGTTAGCTTGCCAGAAATGTGTAGTCTCTTCAGGAATTCAATTTTCCTTTGCTCTTACTGTATGCTGGGACTCTGAAAACCATTGCCAATACAAAGTAGTATGCTTGCCTTCTTAGGATTATAATCTCTACAGAAGATAGACATTGAAAATAGCTACACAGACACGCTGTGATGGACAAAGAGCAGTATTCACCATGGATTTCAGTGCAGACCCAAAGGAAGCAAGTGTCATAGCAGCAGTGATGCCCAGAGTGAGGACCTCTCCCTAGTGGAGGGCAGAGCTTAGTTAGAAAGGACAGGACTTCAAGGGAGCGTGGAGGAGGAACAGTTAAGACAAGCACCCAATTCCAAAACCAGGCTGAAATAAAGCACCCATTTAGAGATATTCTATTGAAATGTACAGGTCATCTATCCATTATTAGTAGCATGGATATTTACTGAGTGACTTCTCTGAGCTAGACACCCTGCAGATACCAGGGATATAGCAGTAAATAACTCAGACACAGCCTCTACCGTATCTATGCCCAGGAAGGGAAATGGGGAGAGGATCTGTGAGTTGCTAAAAGACAAGTTCATTAAGTTTTATCTGACTTAGAAGCCAATTTTAATGGAAAGCTAGACCTTAGGGTCTCATATGTGGAGTTGTCATCAGTTTTAAGTGCTTTTTGATTTGATGATAAAAGGAGTCTAAAAGAAGAGACAGGACTCTATCCAAACTAAAACAGAATTGTAGGTAGACTTAGACCAGATTTTCTTTCCCTGAATGTTGAAATAAATTTCCAGGGACCCTGTCAAAATGAAAGTATTATGACATTATAATAAGAAAAGTATAGTTGGCTCTAAAAATACATCAAAAGGGGCTATCACAAGACAGAAAGTCATCCCTGGAGAGATCACATTTAATCTAGGTCCTGAAAGATGAGTAAGGGTTAGCCTTTTGAAGGGAAAGTGGAAAGTGGGAAGAGTGTCTTGGGCAGAAGGAACGCCAGTGGAAAGGCTCTGAAATACAACAAAACAGGGTACACTGAAGGCAGCAATGGTTTATTAATGAAAACATATGAGAGAAGGAAAAGATACAGGCCAACAAGGTGGACAGGGTCCAGGTGGAAGACCTTACAAGCCAGATTAGAGGAGCTTAACCTTTTCCTCAGGACAACGAGACATCATAAATGCATTTTAAGTATGAAATGTAAATTATAAAGTTTTATTATATTGCCCTAACTAAACAATGAAGAAGGAACTTAAGAGGAACATGTTTAGATGCAGGAACATGAGTTCCATTGCAGAACTGTAGATGAAAGGTGATGGCCAGATGAGAGAGGTGGGAATGAGGATCTGAGGAGGTGGACAGTGCGTGTATTTAACTGCGTATGTGTATTTGACATCTCCACCTTCAGCGGGCAAATCTAGGTGTCTTCTGAAATACAATACATTAAAAACTTTACTAATGGGAGGATGGGTGGAGGGAGGTTAATTGGTGAGACCACACCTACAGTGCATCTTACAAGGGTACATGTGAACTTACTAAATGTAGAATATAAATGTCTTAACACAGTAACTAAGAAAATGCCATGAAGGCTATGTTAACCAGTTTGATGAAAATATTTCAAATTGTATATAAAACTACCACATTGTACCCCATGATTACATTAATGTACACAGCTATGATTTAATAAAAAAGAAAAAAAAACTTTACTAATGATCATCATTCTTTCCCGGCTCAATAAAAGGTATAATCATTCTCCTACTCAGGGTTGTCTGAAACCTCAGAGACGTAATGTATTCTTTCCTTTTCTTTATTTTGTCCCTCATTTTCTCTCCCTTCTGATCTGCTCAAATCTTAATAATTATACCTTCAAAACTGGTCTTGGATTGTCTTGACTCCAATTGGAAGCAGACTCAGATATTTTTATGGACGAGGTTTGCTGAGGATGTACTCAGGGGAGTATCTGCAGGGGAATAGTATCTGCAGGAGCCAGGTGGGAGAAAGAGAGGTAGGACTTCAATGCAGCTATAACAGAGGGCTCTGCTGGTTCCATAAGGAACTCTGGAGCCAGAATGGTCTTTTAAAATTGTCCCAAATTGAGGCAAGGGCCTTTGTATTAAGCCCTCCCCTTCACTGACCAGTGAGTAAGTGTGGCCAAACCAAAGTTGAGATCTTAGATGAGGCACTCCCCTTAGAGAAGACAAGTCTTAGGGATGGAAAAAGCATGGCTAATGCTCTCAGAGGCTGAAGGGGTGAGTGCCTCAGTCCTGTGGGGACATCTGCACAGCACAGCGCCCACCACATCAATGTCTGCTTCCTTCTTTACTGCTACCTACATACTATTCAAGCCATCATCATATCTCACCTTGACAATGTGATAGCCTCTGAACTGGTTTTCTCTGCCTCCATTTGTGATGTCCTCCAATCCATTCTTTAGGGGAAAAAAAAAACAGAATGATCTTTTTGAAATGTGAGGCTGATCATGTCACTCTCCAACTTCTAATGACATCTATCCTATAAATTTCTAATCCTGCCTATTTTTACTACTTATTGACATGCTTTAAATGCAATTTCTATCTTAATAGGCCTCCTTTGACTTTGAGCTTTCTGTCTCAGCAAGCACTTTAATCCTACTAACTTTCTTGCACTATACTTTGAATAGCTCTAGGGAAGCCTTCAGCCTCTATAACATGCCAAATTATGCCTGTTTCTAGAGGAAAAGCATGAGACCCAGCTAAGGACCAGCAGAACCTCTGTCCTCTGTAAGCTGACCACCCAAGGGACTGTGACAAACTGATCAACATACAGGGTGGTCAACATAAGGAACGAGGCCTACTTACTGATACATACATGTGGTGCATGTCCAGTCTATGATAATTAGGTCAAAACAATGTAGGGAGGTGGTCAACTATGAAGATTCTACTGTATATAGAATTGAAGGAGGAAGAAGGAAGCTGGATATGGAAAGGAAAATAAAAAGAGGAGAAGAGCAACCTAGAAGGAAAATAAAACCTTGCCCCATAAAGATCAAGAGATGAAGACTCTGCTTTGAGAGTGCAGACCTTAAAAGAAGCATCCAGTGACTTCAAGGATGTTATCTTTGACCATACACAGATGCTTATTTGCAAGCATATGCTGTAAAGAAAGCATAAAAACATTGCCATCTCTGCAGTATTGGAATTTCAGAAAATCCCTCATGCTTCATCTTTTCATTGGTTCCAAATGCATACATTTAATTTCATATCACAAAGCTATAGCAGACTGTTTATACAAAAGACATCTGTGTTTATGTCAACTTGGAACTAACCTTGCAGCTTGAAGCATGATATTATGGATGATCCCAACCAGTGATAAAACTGAAATCACAAATACATGGTTTTTATTATTATGTACGTTTTTGGCTGTAGACTTGCCTTTACTAAGTATATATTCTATAAGTTACCTGTGATTCAACAGTGCTTACATTGATGCTCATAGGTGATCAGAATAAAGAATCTTCTTTGTGTTACAAACGAGGACACAGACGTCCACAGAGTCACAGTGATTCACCTCAGTCACGTGGTTCTTTGGCAGTGGAGCTGGAATCTGTGATTCCCAGCCCCTTGTTCAATGTACTCAGTGAGGAGCCAAAGTTGCACATGTGAGATTTTCTCATGACCCAGTGATTTGCAGGTTTAGAAAGTTGCAGAAAGTTGGTCTTATTAACTTCAGCCCACAAGATGACTTAAACCATTCTTTAGAGAGTATATTCCAGGGTACAGTACAACTGCTGAGAATTATAAACTGTGCATTTGTTCATTTAGTCCCCTGAATCTAATCTCAGCTCTTCTCCTCACTGCTCTGTCACTCAGAGACTCAACTGATGGTCCACATCATCTGAGCTCCTTGGCAGCCTAGCTTAAGGAGGATTTGGACAATGGGCATCACCAAATCCAGAGGAGGAGAGGAGGTCAGTATATTTATTCTTATTGTACTCATGCTTTGACTACATTTTTGCCAATTTATATGAGGTCCGACACTTAAGTTTACCAACTCATCCTAGAAAAGGTGCTGCACACTTCATTGCTGAATATCACTACAGTCACCATTAAAGTACTCCCCTTGGGAAGCTATGCACTGATCCCAGTGCCTAGTCTACCCTTTAAAGTAATTTCGGAACTCTTTTTCTGTAATGATCTTCAGAGCCATAATTGTACAGTACACAAAAACACACAACAGTAATGAACACCACTCTACAAGATAACACCACACCTTGATGATACACCATGGTTATGAAACCTTATTGAGTTGTTTGTACAGTGCTGCCAACATAAGCTCACAGTGGCAAGTTTTCAAACTTAATTTTCACACCTTATATGACAACAGACCAGATGATCATTCCAGGAAAAGAGTTCCAAATTTACTTTGAAGGGTGGACATGGCTCTGGCATTGGTGTATAGCTTCCAAGGGGAGTATTGGAAGGTGGCCATAGTGATGTTCAGCATTGAGGTCTGTAGCACTTTTTCTAGGACGAGTTCACAAACTTAATGCCAGACCTACACCTCTGGGACTACAACTGATGTCACACTCATCCTCCAAAGCGCCAACTTTCACGAGGCTTAAATAATGCCACTTTCCCTCCTGTCTTGGTGCTGGAAGGACTTCCCTTCCCTTGCTGCTAGTTTCTGGGTGCTTCCACCTCTCTTCTTGGTTTCCTTAATGTTAATCCTCTGTGATCAGACCCTTAAACCAACTGATTTACCTTTTTTCTTCAGGTAACATACTTAAAGAAACTAAATATTTGTATTAAGGTGATTCAATTAAATGCTCAAACTAGGAACTGCCAATATAACTGCAGTAAGCTGAATCCTTATTATAAACACCAACTGAAAACAGTTTTCAGTTTACTTGAGAGAATCTGTGCTTTTCATCATAAGGGGTACCAGTAGTAAATCTATGAAGACCATTTCAGGTAAGGGGGGAAACACATTCAGATACTTGAGAAAGTACCATCTCTCTGTCTCATTTTGGACTTAGGAAGAAAGTGAAGTTCACACATATCCCAGAAATATTAGTCAAATATCAATAGTATTAATTAGATATAAAATGATGATATTATCAACAAAAGCCAGAACACTGTCTGAAAAATTGCCACATTCCTGCAAATCCCTGACACTTCAATTCAGTGTCAAGGTGTTTTCACCAAAACAATTGCTTAATCATGCCATTACAAGTAATATTCCTGTATTAACTGATAAGGCGTGTGGCATACTATCCCTTATCCCTAGCAGCAGCTTATAGGTCAGTCCGTGGAGAGGGTGACTTCCAAGAACATATCTCATAAATGCGGGCTTAGAAAAAGTTCTAGCTTGAGCATTACTGCATTTCTCAGTGACTGCACTCACTGGGAGACTGGGAGAAACAACACTGATGTTTTATGTAGGGATTTAAGGGAATTTATAAGCTAGCACTGCCACCACTCTATCACCTTCCAGAATGCATAACTTATGGAGCTGCTTCTTTCTGGACTATTTTCCTAAAGAATGCCAAAACATGACCATATTTAAGCAAAGATATACAAGCCTCCCTCATGCAAACTGCATGTATGTTATATGAATGTTGTTGACATTTAGTAACCTAGAAAATCACATGACAGGTGTCATTCTCTATCCACTCATTTATTTATTTATGCATTCATTTGCCTGTTTTTCTTTTTTTTAATTTCAGATTAATGTGAGCATACAAACAGGTTACAATGTTTGCATTTGTTAGGTAGAGTCCCTCTTATAGTTCATTTTTCTATTGGAATTATAGAAACTAAGTCTCAGAATGGATAAGAACTTGCCCTAGGTCAAACACAACCTAAGAAGCAAAGCCCGGACAAAGAAAGACCTTTGAACCCCAAGTCCAATGCTGTTTCCCTTCCACCACACCCATTCATGTTTGCTCAGGCTCTTCTAACAGAAAAGTTAATACATACTACCTCAATTATACTCCAAAATATGTCCCATATTATATCTCTCGCCTTCTGTGTTACTCTGATGCTATTCCCAGCTACTAACCTATTTCTCCTACACTTCTCCAGTAGCCTCCTAGTTCATCTCCCTGCATCTTCCTTCACCCACCCTTACTCCTCCAGAGTCCGTAAGTCACACAACAGCAAGAGAGATTGTTGTAAACATAAATTACCCTGTGCCACTACCCTGACTTAATGTCCAAGGCTTTCCCATTGCACCAAGTATAAGATCCAAACTTCTTGCCTCACTCACACGCCCCTGGATGATCTGCCTACACCATTATAAAGTCCTTTCCAGTCACCATTATTCACCACACTCTGGTTACCTTGGCCTCTCTCCAGCCTATGACCAAATCAAGCTTGTTCAAACCACAGGGCCTTTGCACTTATCACTGCCGATGTCTGGAATGCCTTTCCCCCAGCTCCCTCCATGACTTCACTCCTGCTCATCATCAGATCTCAAGTCCTAGGTCATCTCTTTCCTGACCATCCTATTGGCTCATTAATTGTAAAAAGTGTACCACACTAATGCAAGAAACAGAAGAGTGGTGGCACAGCGTATAGGAACTCTGTATTTTCTGCTCAATTTTTCTGTAAATCTTAGAAATAAAGCCTACTAATTTACTGCAAAAAGTACTTCTTAAAATTATCCATAAACTCTTAGCAATATTTAAGATAGCAACAAATTTTTTTTAATATTAAAAAAAGAAATACTCCCAATATTGTGCTTTAAGTTGTAAAGCAACACTCCAACAGTAATGAAAACCAGTGCCCCTCCCCCAGGTATGACCTTTCAGAACAATGGCCATCTCTGCCCCTACCATCTTGTCTAAAGGAGTTTCTCATTCTATCCCCCAGATAATCTATCTTATTGCCTGGTTTTATTTTATTTATGATATACATTACTCCTGAAAATCTCACTCTTATACTTGGTTTATTTTTTCAGGTAGATTGGATGATATTCAGTAAATCATCTTTCCCACAGCACTCCTGATGGGAAGTGTGTACTTTCCCTGTTCGTTGACCTGAGACTTGGCCACATAACTTGCTCTGACCACTGAAATATGGTTGGAAGTGACAATAATCTTTAAGGCATGTGGTAAATCTCACAGCCCTCTAATACCCCTGAAATCCTCACCCCACTACAAGAAGAGTTTGTGTGAGGTACCCATGTCCTTTTAGCTGGGCTCATGAAATGAGCCCTCCCCCAAACCCACACAGCATGGATCCACCCACATAGATTCACCATGACTGACCCCAGATCTGAGAGCAAGAAATACATGTTCTGTGAAGCCAATGAGAATTTGTCATTCATTCTTGTCACAGAAAAAGCACACGCCATTCATCAGTCTATAAATTATTGATTTATTTGTTTCCTGGTTTAGTGTCTGACTCTCTGACTGGAATATAAGCTCCATGAGGGCAAAGATTGTCACGGCATTCAAAATGGCATTTAGGATATAGTTGGTACTCAGTCATTCCTTGTTAAAATTTATTAGCAGTGTCCTATATAATCTAAAACTATAGAAAATTTAAAACTCATTGGATGATGTGAGGCTTTAAGATGTAATATTTGAATCTTAAAATGTGAACCAATTTCCTAATTTTTTCCATTCATTAAACACAAAAAGGGGGGTTATATTCTCCAAACTTCAAACCAATTGAAAATAAAAAAAATGAATTATAAATATGTTAAGTGGCAAAAAGGAGCATGTTTGAATTGTTTCTACAAGGAGAACAAAGGAGATCCTCTGTGCTGAGAGTGTTTCTCAGAGAAAACCTAAAGAAAATAGTCTAGGCCTCCTCCAACTACACCCCCAAGCATCCTCTTCTTTCCTGCCTTTGTATTTTAGCTCACACTTCTCCCCCAAACTGGAAAACCTTTACCCAGTATCTCCACATGTTAAGATTGTAACTGTTCTTCAGATATCTCCCCTTTGTAAAGACTTTTTAGTCCTTATCATACAGAATTAATCTTCTTCTTGGAACTTAAAGAGAGTATTCATACCTCATATATAACATTTATCCTATCCTTTCTCCCACCTGGGGATGACAGCCTCTAATAAGTGATGTGAGGACAGGAAACATGTCTTATCCATTACAGACTGCCCTGAAAATACTATATTTCCAACAAGTATCTGTCACTATGAAAGATGTACTAAAGGTTTCAAACATCCTTTATCACTATGGTCTATGTTAAGACTGCAGAAAAAATAATAACCTATATTCCTAACTAAGCTTGCTCATGGCTTGAGATTGTTGTGCAGGTAGCAAAGGAGGTCAAAAACTCAACCTGTTTATTTTGAGTTCAACCATGCGCAGAAAGGCTGCAATTTTGCCCTGATGGGAGACATCCACAGATACGAATCACCCTAGTTGATTTTGAAATGCTTTGGACCTATGTTCAGATTTTCTGCTAAATAATATTTACAAAGCTTATCCTTTCTTTCATGAAAGGATCAACTTGAACATTTAGACATTCAAGCAAGGGTGATTTATGGTGAAAAGAATAGGCAGGTGTACTCTTTGGTATGATTAGAAAAAATATCAAGATTCATTACTTAGTAAATGCAAAGCATTATTTAAGCTTCCTTCCCATTAAGTATCCTCTTGTAAAATTTAGATACACTTGAGACAGTCCACAGATTAAGTTAAATAACAGTTATTCATATACTAATTGAGTTAATGTAATGAAATTTCTTCCTTCTTGACGGGTAGTAATAAATGGTGGCCCTGGAAAAGGGGTAGATTTTAAATCAGAGAGTATGGAAAAGAAACTTCATAACAAGTGACACTGCCCTAGAGCGCAGAGCTCATGGGAATCTCAGTAGATGCTGCAAAAACTGTAGAATGTCAGGAATCCGGGTGGCAGAAAAAAAAAGCCAGAGATGAAAAGGAGACAAAAGACGAGATACAGGGGTGCTAATAGCATTTCTAAACCCTTACCCTACACTGCCCTAGAGCAATGCTGCACTTAAGCTGAGTTTCCATGATCTAAAGCAAATCCTTTGGGCTCAATCATTTAATTATGTTGGGATGTGGGGAGAAATATACACTATTTTCTGATGGTTTTAGCTGTCATGTTCCCTATATAGATTCACATTAAGAACCTCCCCCCAAGACAACACAGAGGCTAAGTTTACATGATGACAAAAATAATGTATTAAGAATACATTTTAAAGGCCTCCAGAACAAATGTTTAGATGATCAGTTGAATCTAAAACAAACGTTTAGAATGAAGGTTCAACATCAACCAAAAAGACATGGAGATAAAATCCTTTCCTCAGCATTTCCATTCAAACATTTGAAACCCTGCTATGCTCCAGAAACTGAATTAGAAACAAAGATTAATGAGACACGTTTGCAGTCTTCAAAGAGCTAGTGGTCTACTAAGGCAGACAGGCATAGAGGGTCTTAATAAAACGTGAGAGGATTAGTTGGGCAAGACAGGGACAGGCAGTGCCTCTGGCAGAGCACAGACCAGGTGAGCTCTTTAGGGAACCAGCATGAGTCCTTCCTAAACCATAAAGCAGCATAAAGATTAGGCTGAGCACCACTGTCGCCCATAGAAAGAAGTCATGGGCATGCTAAGCAACTTAGAACCTCTTCTCTAAGAAATGGAAATCTACCAGCCTCCAACAGAAGCTCCCATTCAGAAGGAAGGATAAAGTCCAGAAAATACCCCAATAAGTCGAAGACTGGGAGCCCAGCCAAGAGAGAAGAGTCACACCTGCAGGACACCTCTGCTGAGGCAAGCTGCAACTCCTGGAGTGCAACTTACAAGTATATGGAACATCTCAAAGGAAAAGTGTCCATCCTGTCCCCCAAGAGAGCTGTGTTTTTCTCTTTGTTTTCTCTTTGTCTGCTCCTGTAAGCTTACTACAGGCGAGAGATGAACAGAGGACCTATTATCTCACCCCATGTGTGAGAGCTACAGGCAGTGGGATCTACTCCCCTAGAGGGACCCTGCTGAGACTCCAAACACCCTCTCTCCAGGCAGAAAAATCCAACTAAAGTTTCCACTGCCATTTTGAATCTCCAGTCCACAATGCCCCCCTTGCCTGCAGAGACAGGGAGAGGAGGCCCAAGAGTAGCATCCCCCCACCCGTGGGACCTAGCACACTGTCACAGCCCTGCAACCGCCTGTTCCTGCATGGCCACTGACATTCCCCTGCCCCTGGGTCACCCCATTGGGGCTGAACTAGGACTGATCCAGCCACTTGCATCCCCACACCACCACTGCCATTCCCCTGCCCCACCGCTGCCATTCCCCTGCCCCCGGGTTGCCCCCGCGGGGCTGAAGTAGGACTAATCCAGCCACTGCCATTCCCCTGCACCCCTGTCTCCCTGGTGGCCAAAGTAGGACTGATTCGGCTGCTTGTGTGCTCTGTGCTGCTGCTGTCATTCCACTGCCCCCTGGTAGCCCCAGTGGGGCTGAACAAGAACTGATCCAGCAGTTGCCATTCCAGGTCACACCAGTGGGGCAGAACAAGGTCTGGTCCTGCCACTGCCTTTTCCCTGCCCCCCACCTCCGGTTGCCCTGGTGGGCCTGAACTAGGACTGATCCGGCCACATGACAGGCCCCCACCACCACTGCCATTCCCCTGCCCCCCTGGTTGCTGCGGTGGGATCAAACTAGGACTGATCTGGCAGCTGCCATTCCCCTGCCCCCCAAGTGGCCCCAATGCCCAAGAACTGGGAGAAGACAAAAGAAGTGTCCTGTCTCTCTGGGCATCTGGAAAAAGTTGGCACCTTCTCCAGTGGCAGCCACTAACTGAAGGTTCTGAGAAGGACTCCAAACAGTATAAATTCAGCATGGGGAAGAATCAGCAGAAAAATTCTGGCAACTTGAATAACCAGAGTAGATCAACTCCCCCAAGGAAAAATGGGGCAGATGCAATTGAAGACCCCATCCATAAACAGATGGCTGAGATTTCAGATATCGAGTTCAGAAGTTGGATAGCAAATAAGATTAACAGAATGGAAGAAAGGAGGGAATTACAATTTCAAGAAATTATTCAAAAGATATCTCAAGAAATTATTCAAAAGATGTCTCAAGAATTCAATGATTCCAAAGATAAAATGACCAAAGATTTTGAAACATTGAGGCAAGAGTGGGCAGCCCTCAAAGATCTGAAAAATACAGTAGAATCCCTCGGCAACAGAATGGAACACACAGAAGAAAAGATCTCTGACATTGAAGACAAAGCTTTTAAACAAGCCCAAGAGCTCAAAGATGAAAAGAAATAGAGAGCAAAAACAGATCTTTCTCTCAGAGAACTCTCAGATAATTCGAAGAAAACTAACATTCGCCTTATAGGAATCCCTGAAGGCAACAAAGTGGCTTCACAAAACACACTCTTCTTCATGAAATTATGAGAACTTTCCAGACATGCCAAGGGATTCTGAAATTCATATAGCAGACAATTTCAGAACCCCAGCATGACTCAACCCAAACAAGACATCCCTAGGCACATGATAATTAACTTCACTAAAGTTAATATGAAAGAGAAAATTCTGAAAGCAGTTAGACTTAAGAAAACCATAACCTACAAGGGGAAGAGTATTAGAATGACTGGAGATCTCCCTGCTGAAAACTTTCAGGCTAGAAGAAGATGGTCAGTGACTTTTAATCTCCTAAAACAAAATAACTTTCAACCCAAGATCCTGTATCCAGCTAAAATGAGTTTCATTTATGATGGAGAAATTAAATACTTTAACGACATCCATGTGTTGAAGAAATGTGCTTTACTAAAAGCAAATTTACTAAACCAGCTCTCCAGGATATTCTCAGACCTATTCTCCATAATGACCAGTGCAATCCTCCACCACAAAAGTAAATTAACTCAGAAACTATTGATCAAACTCCAATTTCTACAGTGGTGAAAGGATTGAAAACATCCACTGGACTTTTGAACAACTCGATACCTAAAATTTTATCAGGCTTATCAATAATTTCAATCAATGTGAATGGCTTAAATTGTCCTGTAAAGAGGCACAAATTGGCTGATTGGATACAGAAACTCAGACCAGACATCTGTTCTATTCAAGAATCACATCTTACCTTAAAAGACAAATATAGACTCAGGATGAAGGGATGGTCATCTATATTCCAGGCTAATGGAAAGTAGAAAAAAGCAGGTGTTGCAATTTTATTGACAGATATAATTGGGTTTAAACCAACAAAATCAAGTAAGGATAAGGATGGCCATTTTATATCTGTTAAAGGTAATACTCAATATGATACAATCTCAATTATCAATATCTATGCACCCAACCAGAATGCACCTCAATTTATAAGAGATATTCTAACAGGCATGAGCAATTTGATCTCTCCCAGCTCCACCCTAGTAGGAGATTTTAGCACTCCTTTGGCAGTGTTGGATAGATCCTCCAATAAGAAGCTTAGCAAAGAAATTTTAGATTTAAATTTAACTATTCAACTTTTGGACCTAGCAGAATCTACAGAACATTTCATCCTAACAAAACTGAATACACATTTTTCTCATCACTCCATGGAACATACTCCAAAATTGATCACATCTTAGGTCATAAGTCTAACCTCAGTAAATTTAAAAGAATAGAAATTATTCCATGTAGCTTCTCAGACCATCATGGAATAAAAGTGGAACTCAGTAACAACAGGAATTTGCCATCTCATACAAAAACATGGAAGCTGAATAACCTTATGCTGACTGATAGATGGGTCAGAAACAAGGTCAAGAAGGAAATTACCAAACTGTTAGAACAAAATAATGAAGACACAAGTTATCAGAACCTTTGGGATACCGCAAAGGCAGTCCTAAGAGGGAAATTTATAGCATTGCATCCTTCCTCAAGAGAACAGAAGGAGAGGAAGTTAACAAATTAATGGGACAGCTCAAACAACTGAAAAAGGAAGAACATTCCAATCCCAAATCTAGAAGAAAGGAAATAAAAATTAGAGCAGAATTAAATGAAATTGAAAATAAAAGGATTATAGAACAGATCAATAAATCAAAAAGTTGGTTTTTTGAAAAGGTCAGTAAAAT
>NW_003852400.1:265072-266537 GCF_000181295.1 Otolemur garnettii
AAAAAAATAATACTTCATTTTATATGGAATCAGAAAAAAACTCGAATAGCCAAGACATTACTCAGGAATAAAAACAAAGCAGGAGGAATCATGCTACCAGGCTTCAGATTATACTATAAATCGATAGTGATTAAAACAGCATGATACTGGTACAAAAATAGAGAGGTAGATGTATGGAACAGAATAGAGAGCCAACAGATGAATTTAGCTACTTACCATTACCTGATCTTTGGCAAGCCAATTAAAAACATTGAGTGGGGAAAGGATTCCCTATTTAACAAATGGTGCTGGGCGAACTGGCTGGTAACCTGTAGAAGACTGAAACTGAACCCACACCTTTCACTATTAACTAAGATAGATTTTCACTGGATTAAAGATTTAAACTTAAGACATGAAACCATAAAGACACTAGAAGAAAGTGTAGGGAAAACACTTGAAGAAATCTGCCTGGGCAAAAATTTTATGAGGAGGACCCCCCGGGCAATTGAAGCAACATCAAAAATACACTATTGGGACCTGATCAAACCAAAAAGCTTCTACACAGCCAAGAACACAGTAAGTAAAGCAAGCAGACAGCCCTCAGAATGGGAAAAGATTTTTGCAGATTATGTCTCTGACAAAGGTTTAATAACCAAAATCCATAGAGAACTCAAACATAATAGCAAAAAGAGAACAAGTGATCCCATCTCAGGGTGGGCAAGGGACTTGAAGAGAAATTTCTCTGAAGAAGATAGGCGTATGGCCTGCAGATATATGAAAAAATGCTCACCATCCTTAATCATAGAAATGCAATCAAAACTACTTTAAGATGTCACCTAACTCCAGTAAGATTAGCCCATATCACAAAATCCCAAAACCAGAGATGCTGGCATGGACGTGGAGAAAAGGGAACACTTCTACATTGCTGGTGGGAATGTAAATTAATACATTCCTTTTGGAAAGACGTCTGGAGAACATTTAGAGAACTAAAAATAGACCTGCCATTTGATCCTGCAATTTCTTTATTAGGTATATTCCCAGAAGACCAAAAATCACATTACAACAAAGATATTTGTATCAGAATGTTTATTGTAGCCCAATTCATGATTGCCAGGTCATAGAAGAAGCCCAAGTGCCCATCAATCCACAAATGGATCAACAAACTGTGGTATATGTACACCATGGAATACTATGCAGCCATAAAGAAAGATGGAGACTTTACCTCCTTCATGTTTATATGGCTGAAGCTGTAAAATGTTCTTCTTAGCAAAGTTTAGCAAAGTATCACAAGAATGGAAGAAAAAATATCCAATGTACACGGCCCTACTTTGAAACTAATTCATAGCTTTCATATGAAAACTATAACCTAATTATAGCCTAAGAATATGGGAAGGGGAGAGGGGGAGAGGAGGGTGATTGGAGGCAACACTTCTATGGTTTATCTTACAAGGGTACAAGTGAATCTTTCTTTTTTTTTTTTTTTTTT
>NW_003852400.1:266957-280446 GCF_000181295.1 Otolemur garnettii
GCATTAATGTACACAGCTATCATTTAATAAAAATAAAAAGAAAGAAATGGAAATCTACCAAGAGTTTTAAGCAGAAGGATGAGATGGTAAGTATGTGGTATGGTTCATGTCTTGACATGGGCATCCTGGCTGATAGTAATCTAACCAGGAGGCTATAGCAATAGTCACAGTGAGACATGACAGGACATGAACTAGGGCAGGCATAGGAAGGATCACAAAGAACTAGACAAGATGCTAGCAACGTTCTGGCTCTTAAGAATGTTTTGGGTTCACTGGTGTTCACTATATTATAATAGCTAGCACACATGTATGACATACACACTTTCTCCACATTAACTATTTAAAGGACAATTAAGCACAGAAGAAAATGGAGTTGCAATTAATAGAGTATAGGCATATCAAAAATTGATCACGTGTGAGTAAGAAGATAGAATAATCTAGAATGAGAATTGTCCCCTCTAGTTATGCATGTCATGTCTTGAACAAGGACACCCAGCTAAGAAGGAAAGTGGTGACTAAAATCCAATTTGAGCTTTGCTTATCAAGTAGGATTTGTGTACCCAGTCAACTCTTTCTAATTTCCACAAAAGCACTGCAAGGGCAAGCAACAGCACGTCCAGGGAAGCTCCTAGTTTTCTGTCTTCAGCAAATGAATGAATAATGATGTCATGAATACTGACTGGAATACAAGAAAAGACACCATTCTTAGGAAAGGAAGAAGCAGCTAACATTGATGTCAGGCCATGAAGGACATCCAGGGGAAGACATTCAACAGGAACGTGTATCTGTGATTCTCAAGGTCAGGAGGAAGGTCAGTCTGGAGATAGAGGTTAATGGCATATATAGGAATTAAAGCACAAAATTAGTTGACAGTAGTGGTCAAGTATAGCACCAACCATCACTTAGTCTAGCAAAGATGAGCTTGGGAAAATGATCTTTGGGCCTATGCACTGACCCTTGATTTAACATTCCTTAATATTTCATTTCAATGACATCTTATTGCACTTACAATTTTCTTTAAAATTTGAACCTTTTTTCCAACAAACAACTCATTCTGTCCCCTAAAGCACCAACAAAAGCCCATTTCTCATCAACATTAAAGCTTTTAACTTATTCTTTTTTTTCTTTTAACTTACTCTTATCTCTTCTTGAAAAATAAGTGTTTGCCTGTCATTGGCTTATAGTTTTCAAGATGGATTCTGTAAAAGGTGTTTTATCTTATACAATGCTTTAGTCAATCAGGGATATATTGCCTCATGTTTCAAGATGCATTTAATTCAAAAGTGAAATTTAAGCCTCAATACTTAATGTTTTGTCCTTTTTCCCCTATGGAAAATGAATTTTTTGTATGGTATTTTTGGTGACATTCTCATGATTCAAACGGCCCAAACATATTTTAAAGGGACATTGCACTGTAACATTTTATCAGGGGAAGGGGAAAAGTCTCAAATGGATTTCTGAAGCAGTCTGAAGTGTTTCCACTGCAATAGTCCACCCAAGTCTTAATGGGTAGGTCCTTAATCAAAAGCAACTAGATTACTTGGGTGAAAAAGCTTTTACAATGGCTCAGTGCCTATGCTCAAGTAGCTAAGGCGCCAACCACATACACCTGAGCTGGCGGGTTTGAATCCAACCTGGGCCTGCCAAATAACAATGATGGCTGCAACCAAAAAATAGCCAGGTGTTATGGCAGGCGCCTGTGGTCCCAGCTACTTGGGAGGGGCAGGCAGGAGAATCGCTTGAACCTAGGAGTTGGAGGTTGCTGTAAGCTGTGATGCCACAGCACTCTACCCACAGCAATAGCTTGAGGCTCTGCTTCAAAAAAAGCTTTTACTATTATTAGTTGAGCTTTCCTGTGAAGAGAATGAGGCCACAAAGGCTTACCACTAATATTTAGAAACTCAACCTAGCAGATCATTATAAGTTATACATCACAAATTATCAACTGGCAATTTCCCAAGTTTTACTTATATGAGAAAATATGAAGAGGTCTCCATCATAATTAAATTTTATCTTAATTTTACTTAAATATGCTTCTTCATAATCCAATTCATCTTTTAATTTTAAAATTTCAAAATAAAACAGACTTATCTGACTCATTATTTATGATATTTTAATATACTTATCACTATTCAAGGTAAATGCCATATGAAAAGAAATAAATTAAGTGTCCAGGAAGCATACAGTCTATAATTTTTGCTCCCCTTCATATCAGTGAGATCTGGACAGGTTTTCAGGGATGAACTCATAGTTAATGTATATTAATTTTAACAATGTATATTAATCTACATACATTCAACCATAACCATCATTATATGATCCAGAAACACCTAGATTTCTAAGCCTGAATTACAAATCAATTTAATACCACAATTATTATTTATTTTTATGCACCCTGTGAAATAAAACGAAAAATCCAAGACAGTGTATCATGTCTTTAATTCTCTTTGGAACTAATAGAATATGCACCTTGTCTATTCCGCTAACAAACAATTGAGTCTATACATTGTGCCTGTAATTCTAGAACCCTGGGAGACTGACACAGATCACTTGAGTTCAAGAATTCCAGGCTGCAGTGAGCTATGATCGCCTCACTGTATTCTAGCCTATAGCTATAGAGTAAACAAACAAAAAAATGGTGTCTATAATGGTGAATACTACAAATACAGCCCTTGGCTTCTTAGAAACATAGCATATTTCTATCTATCACATTTCTTCATAAGTTTGTGAATTATTAAAAATAATTAGTTGACTAACTCCTGAAATCATATCCGGGTGGGAAAGGAAGTCAGAGCTATTTACCAGGGTGTAAATTACCCTAAATAAAATTTGTTTCAATGGAGTCATACCACGTGACATAGCATAAACACCAGAAAAGGTTATACAGAAGAACACTATCTATAGTTCAACTCAAAACAAGTTTATCCAGTATTTTATAGTTGTCACAATGCAGTTCAAGGACTATAGGATCCATATTCAATGTTTTTGACAAATACAAAATTGGCAAGTACTAGGAGATTGAGTAGAGTACCCTCCCAACAAAAACTGCAATGTGTTTTAAATTGTTCCATTTCTTTCTATTCCAATTCCCTGCACTACTCTTACCATTCCCTTGGTAAACAGAAAGAGAACAATGCATTCCAATTTTTCTTCATCTATGTCTAGATGTATTGTTGGCCTTAGATGTTCAACAACTCCCATAATGTTTCTCTAGGAATCGTCTGGATCTCAAAAGTGCACTTGCACTTATTCATCTTCCTCTACCCAATATTAAAAAGAATCTGAATTATAGATATGAAAATAATTGCAAGAAATAAAATAAACTGAAGAAAGAACTGATTCTATAAACCCTTAGTTAGATAAAAACATCTAAAACAGGCTGGCAATCAATAGCAATTTCAAGTAGGTCTTGTCCTATTCGTGATGGATTGACCAATTCATTAAATCAACCTATGCGCTGGCTTCTCTTTGGCAACCATCATCTACAAGGAGTCAGACTTAAAAAGGTCATTTTTTTTTTTTTTTTGCATTTTATGTTTGGCACACACTGACTGGAACAAAGCATTAAACCATATTAAGTCATTCTTTCATACAGTCTTTGGGAAGGAATAAATGCCACTCTACCAAGCATATTACATAAACAAAAGATTAATATGAAGAGCTTTTTTTTTTTGAGACAGAGAGCCTCAAGCTGTCCCCCTGGGTAGAGTGCTGTAACATCACAGCTCACAGCAACCTCCAACTCCTGGGCTCAAGCGAGTCTCCTGCCTCAGCCTCCCAAGTAGCTGGGACCACAGGCCCCTGCCACAACGCCCGGCTATTTTTTGGTTGCAGCCATCATTGTTGTTTGGCGGGTCCAGGCTGGACTCGAATCCGCCACCTTAGGTGTATGTGGCTGGTGCCTTAGCCAGTTGAGCTACAGGTGCCGAAGAGCTTTTTTTTCAAAGTCTTACTTTTGTTTAACAAAAGGGGAAACAAGCTATGGGATTATTTTATTTAAAGGACCTAAGTTGTTGATACACCCTAAAATTCCCTAGTACCTCATGGTCTAGGTATATATGTGTGCATGGATAGTAGAACATATGTATAAATTCCATCACCACTATATCAGGTCTGACAGTTAAGTTCATGAGCTCATCCTAAAAAAGTGCTAAATATCTCATTGCTGAATATCACCATGGTCACCTTCAGAGTACCCCCCTTGGGAAGCTATGCACTGATGTCAGCACCTAGTCTACCCTTTAAAGCAATTTTGAAACTCTGGAATGGCATCAGAACTATTTCTGTATTACTCTTGATGTCCCAAACGCTATTCAAATTTCTTCCTTTTAATATATATATTTTTGAGGCAGAGTCTCACTCTATAGCCCTGGTTAGCGTGTCATGGTATCATATCTCACAGCAACATCAAACTCATGGTCTTGAACTCAGCTCCCAAGTAGCAGGGACTACAGGTGTCTACCACTACGCGTAGCTAGTTTTTCTATTTTTAGTAGAGATTGGGTCTTGCTCTTGCTCAGGTTGGTCTCAAACTTCCCATCCTGGCCTCCCAGAGTGTTAGGATGACAGGCATGAGCTATGACTGCTGGCCACAATATTTTTTTTATCTTCAGGTAAAGAAACAATAATCAGGGCCAGATCAGGTGAATAGAGAGGGTGTTCCAATACAGTTATTTGTTTATTGGCTAAAAACTTCCTCATAGAGCCATGGGAGCTTGTACATTGTCATAATGCAAGAGCCATTAGTTGTTGGCAAAAAGTTCTGATCATTGTCATCTAACTTTTTCACACAGCCTTTTCAGCACTTCCAAATAGTAAACTTAGTTAACTGTCCAGTTGGAACAAATTCATAATGAATAATTCCTCTGATATCAAAAAAGGTTAGCAAAATCATTTCAACTCCTGATTTGAACTGACAGGACTTTTTGGTCATAGAAAATTGGCTGACTTCCATTGTGCCCTTTGACACTTTGTTTCAGGGTTGTATTGGTACACTTGTGTTTCATCATCAGTGATAACATGCCCCAAACATCATCTTTCCTCTCTCCAAAAGGTGTTGGCAAATTTCAACTGTCCTTTGCCTTTGTTTGTCGGTGAGCTCCTTCAGGACCAATTTGGCACACACCTTTCTCATGCCAGCATTTTCAGTTAAGATTTTTGTAACCACTGCTCTATTGATGATGCTCACTTGGTCTGCAATGCGGCCTAGTCAGCTGATGATTTTGATGTTTAATTTGAAATATTTGTGTAATGTATTCCTTGGTTTTGCTCATTATTGGTCACCTTGACCCCTGTATCAGTGACACTCTCTCCCCTCCGAAAAATGTTTAACCCATTTGCACCTGGCCATTTTATTCATGGCATTACCTCCTAAACTTGGACTAACGAGTCCCTGATTTCACTTTCACTCCTGCCAAGTTTAACAAGGAATTTATGAATGTTTGTTCATTGCTCTAATTCAAGCTCTGACATTCTCACAACACCACACAAGAACATGCAACAATAATGGATGCCACTCTGCAAGACACCACCCTACATCAACATAAACCCAACTCTAAGACACTGACATTTATGAAACCTTACCAAGTTGTTTGCACAGTGCTGCCAATGTAAGCACACGGTGGCAAATTTGCAAACTTAATTGTCAGACCTCATGGTGTCTCACAAAGACTGCAATGCAGTTCTGACTGAGAGACCCCAGTCTATGCCTGTTGAGCACTTGGGCTGTGAGGTAATTTAAAGGGGACTAGCATCTAAAATGATGAACAGAAAGTTAATTGAAAGAAAAAGTGAGAGAATAAAGTAAACACAGGATTACAGAGATAGGAACTCAGAGGGTAGGAAGGCAGCAAGTGTGATGCTTTGAATTGGTATGATTTTTATATCCAAAGTCAACCTCTCCTGAGGTCAGACCACACCTCCTCCTGCCTTTGGATTCTGTAACCCAAACTTTCCTTTTGGTTTAGTGTATTTTTAATAGGCTGATTTCTTGTAGTCAAATCATCCTTCACTAAGACATTGATCCCTTTTAAGTACAGAGGTAAATGCAATGTGTCAGACATTTCAGAAACCCTGACTATAGTCTTGCCTTAAAATTAGAACCCACAGAGCACATGTGGTTGTTAAAAACAACTGCGTGATCTTAGAAAAGTCATATTAACTTGGAATCTATGTGTCTTTACCTTTGAAATAAATGTAGAAGGACATCCATACTTGATATTGTGGCATATTAGACACCCTATACAACCCCTTCTGAGAAAAATAAGGTGTCAGACAAAAACTTTTTAAGTATTTTTTAAACGCATCACTGAGATGACACAAAAGTAATAAAGATGTCAAGCTTCTGAAGTAAAGTAACCTGTAAACCCTAGGAGATCAGACTGCCAAGGCTGACTTTTGACCTGAAGATTATTACTAAAGTTGCAAGGCTTTGAGCTTTGACTCTGACACGTGCTCAGAGGGTAGGGAATGTGGAAAGAAGTAGCAGATGGCAGACCAGAGACACCAGCTGCCAGATCATCTCAGAAAGAAAAGTTTTAGATTAAAAAAAAATCATAGATCAAGTATAATTCCAAGGGAAAGTGCCAGAACCTATAAGAGATTCCACGGAAATAAGTCACAGAGCAAAAAAAGGAATACATATATTAGCAGAGGTAAACCCCAAGAAGGCTTGGAGTGCAGTAAAAAGGGTAGGTGGAATGGATTGATTCTCCTGCCCTCACATCTATGTCAGTCAGCAGGCTCCTGAGTTTCTGGAGAGACATTTACCCTCACAAGCCCAAAGGCAGCTGCCAACAGAGAACTGGGAACTTGTTGAGGACAAAGTACCTTCAGAGTCACTTCCCATCACTGCAGACCCACGTTAAGACAGCAGGCACCATATTGCTTCTGCACCCATTGTGCACCTTTGCCTTCCCCAGGAGGATTCAGCCTCTCAGTTTTCATCTTGTTCATTCCCACACAAACATTTCCTAACTCCAGCCCAGACTACAGGAGCCAGAGGATAGTAGGTCCCAGGGGACCTGAACGACCCCCCCCCCCCCACACACACACACACACCCTGGAAATTCCAGGTAGTCTGCCTTTCAGAGCGAGGGACAGAGGTGACTAGAGTTCTAGCTTTCCTTCCTTCTGACTCTTTTCTTTCCCTTCCCTTCTACTGCCCATCGCTGCCAAGAGAGACAAGTGAGTCAGGGCTCTCAGGAGCTGCTGCTTCCTTCTGTTGGTGCATCCACTACACCAAAGCTTTCGCAGGACTCAAATCTTCCTTCCTAAAAACCTGAAGAACACTAAGAGGTGCTCAGACTGCGAGCTCCCTGCTCACCAGCCATCCTCCATGCTGCTTATTCAGCTGCTCCATCAGAGCAGGACACACCCGAAGCAGAGGGACATCAAACCTGCTTGAACATGACATAGGCAACATAGAACTAGCACACTTTACCTGCACAGTCAGGGATTGATTTATCTTCAGTGATCTGAAGACATGTCCATCGGGTAAAGAAGAAAATACACAAAGATGGGAAAACCTACCTGAGAAAATAGTTAAGAAAAACTTCCCTGGTCTTGCAAGAAGAGATTTAGGCATCCAGGTGCAAGAAGCTCAAAGAACACCAGAGAGAATCATTGCAAAGAGACAATCACAAAGACACATAGTCATCAGCATTAGACTGGCCAAAGTCAACATGAAAAAAATGCCCTGGGCAGCACCTGTGGCTCAGTGAGTAGGGTGCCGGCCCCATATACCAAGGGTGGCAGGTTCAAACCCAGCCCCGGCCAAACTGCAACAAAAAAAATAGCCAGGTGTCATAGCAGGTGCCTGTAGTCCCAGCTACTTGGGAAGCTGAGGCAAGAGAATCGCCTAAATCCAGGAGTTGGAGGTTGCTGTGAGCTATGATGTGAAAGGGCAATAAAGTGAAAATCTGTCTCTAAAAAAAACAAAAACAAACAAACAAACAAACAAAAAAGAAGTCATGATTGCATTGTACACAGTTATGCTATAAGAAATAAAAAAAAAAAAGAACTAAATTATAAAGTAAAATCAATCAGGCTAACAACAGATTTCTCAACAGAGACCTTATAAGCTACAAGGGATTGTAGCCCCATCTTCAGACTTCTTAAACAGAACACCTTCCAGCATATAATTTTGTATCCTGCAAAATTAAGGTTCATACATGAAGGAGAAATAAAGACTTTTCCAGAAAAGCAAACACCGAGGGAAATTGTCAAGACCAGGCCTACACTGCAGGAAATGCTCAGATCTATATCATACATGGATCAGCAAAACAGAAACCCACCACTGCAAATCCACCCAAAAGCTAAGGCATAGCGCTCATATAAAATAATCACAAGAGGTAAAACAAAGCAATAAAGTATTATCCAACAGGATAAACAGAACAGCATCTACATATCAATTCTAAATTGTAAATAGTCTGAATGCTCCACTCAAGAGACTCAGGCAGGCTAAATTGATGAGAACATACAACCCATGTATCTATTGTCTGCTGGAAACACATCTAACCTTCAGGGACTCGTATACACTCAAGGTGAAGGGATGGAAAAAACTACTCTATGCAAATGGAAACCAAAAAAAGCACTAGTACCATTATCATATCAGATAAAATTGACTTTAAATCAACAACAGTAAAGAAAGACAAAGATGGTCATTAATATAATGGTAAAAGGAGCAATTCAACAAGAAAACATGACAATCCTAAATATTTATGCATCTAACACAGGAGCACTGAGATTCATAAAGCAAACTCTACTAGATCTAAGCAAAAATATAATTAGCAGCATTATAATTGCCAGGGACTTCCACATCCCACTGTCAGAACTGGACAGATTGTTAAAGGAGAAAAGAAATAAAGAATTACGAGACTAAAACAGGACTCTAGAACAAACGGGCCTAACAGAAATTTACAGAAAAGTTTGTCCAAAAACTACTGAATATACATTCTTTTCTTATTAGCACAAGGAACATTCCCCAAAGTCAATCATGTCTTAAGCCACAAAACATGTCCCAATGAATTCAAAAAACATAAAAATCATAATAATATATCTTCCCAGGCCACAATACAATAAAACTAAAAATCAAATCCAAGAAAAAACACTCAATTCTACACAAAGTCATGAAAATTAAACTATGTGCTACTGAATGATTATAGGATCAACAATGAAATTGAGATGAAAATCAAAATATTCTTTGAACTGAATGACAAAGCAGTATAAACTACCAAAATCCATGGAATTGATCAAATCCAATCTAATGGGAAAATTTATATCCTTAAAAGCTTACATCAAAAGACAGGAAGCTCACAACTTAATAATCTATCAACATGTCTCAAGGAACTAGAAAAGGAAGCAGAAACCAAATCCAAAGCCAGCAGAAGGAAAGAAAGAATTAAGGTCAGAGGAGAACTAAATGAGATGTAACAGAAAACAAAAAGGGACAATACAAAGAAGCAATGAAACAAAAACCTGGTTCTTTGAAAAGATAAACAAAATTGATAAATTCTTGCTAGGTTAATGAGGAATAAAAGAGAATGATCTAAATAAGCTCAACCAGAAATAAAAAAGGAGATATTACAACTGATACAACAGAAATACAAAATAGCATCTGTGAATACTACGGAAATCCTTATGCACATAAACTTGAAAACAGAGGAAATAAGACAATTTCCTGCAACCACACAACCTCTGAAGACTGAATCAAGAAGAAATAGAAATCCTGAACAGTCTGATAATAAGCAGGAAGATTGAAGCACTAATAAAAAATCTTTCAACAAAAAAGCTCTGAATCCGCTCTGAATTCCTAGCCAAATTTAATCAGACCTACAAAGAAGAGCTGGAATTTTGTGTAGCAATTATTCCATAACATCAAGAAAAAGGAAATCCTACCCAACTCATTCTATTAAGCCAGTATCACCTTGATACCAAAGCCAGGATAGGACCCTTCGAAACAAGAAAACTAATGACCAACATCCCTTATGAATAGAAATGAGAAAAAACCTCAATAAAATACTAGCAAACTCAATTCAACAGTACATTAAAAATAATAATTTACCATGATCAAAGGGCTTCATCCCAGGGATACAAGCATTGTTCAACAGATATAAATCAGTAAGTATAACTTATCACATAAATGGAAGCGAAAACAGATCATTTGAATAGATGCAGAAAAACATTCAACAAAATTTAGCATCCTTTCATGATAAAAACTCTCAACAAACTAGGCACAGAAGGAACACATCTCATAGATAACAAACCCACAGCCAATATCACAATAAATGGAAAAATGTTGAAAGCATCCCCACTAAGAACAAGAACAAGACAAGGATACCCACCCACCATCACTACTTCTATTTAACACAGTGCTGGAATTCTAGCTGGAGTAGTCTGGCAAGAAAAAGAAATAAAGGATATCCAAATGGGAAAAGAAAAGTCAAACTATCACTCTTTGTTGATAATATGATCTTATTTCTAGAAAGCCCAAAGACTCCAGTAAGAGACGCATGGAATTGATAAATAAATTCAGCAAAGTCTCAGGTTGCAAAATCAATGTAAACAAATCAGAAGCATTTCTATACACCGATAACAATCAAGCTGAGAAGAAAATTAAAGGCTCAATACTATTCACAATAGATATAAAGAAAATAAAATACCTAGGAATATACTTAACTGAGGAGGTGGAAGAATTCTAATAAGGGCATTACAAAACACTGAGGGAGGCAGTGCCGGTGGCTCAAGGAGTAGGGCACGGGCCCCATATACCAGAGGTAGCAGGTTCAAACCCAGCCCCAGCCAAAAACGGAAGAAAAAAGAAAAATACCAACATCATATTTCACAGACCGAGAAAAATAATTCTGTATTGATTTGGAACCAGAAAATAGCATGAATAGCCAAAGCAACATTAAGCAAAAAGAAAAAATATGGAGGCATATTTAGCATAGTAGCCAAAACAGCACGAAATTGGCACAAAAATAGAGATATAGTCTAATGGAACGTAATAGAGAAATAGTATATAAAACCATCCACATACAGTCAACTGATTTTGACAAAGTAGACAATAATATACACTAAGGGAAAGAAGCTCTATTCAAAAAACAGGGCTGGGAAAATTGGATAGCCACATACAGAAGAATGAAACATGACCTGTATCTCTCACCACTCACAAAAACTAACTCAACATGGATAAAAGATTTAAATGTAAGGCATGAAATCATATGAATTCTAGAAGAAAATATTGAGGACTCTTTTCTACATCTCAACCTACACAAAGAATTTATGAAGAAGATCCCAATGGCAATCACAGCAACAGCAAAAATAAACAAATGGGACTTTATCAAATTTAAAAGCTTTAGCACAACTAAGGAAATAATCAACAGAGCAAGTAGACAACCTACAGAATGGGAGAAAATATTTTCAGGCTATATTTGCAGCCTGTATCAGAAGATAAAGGGCTAAAAACCAGAATCTACCAAGAACTCAAGCAAATCAGCAAGAAAAAAATACAACCCCATTAAAAACTAGGCAAAAAATACAAACAAAGCTTTTCAAAAGAAGATAGACTGGGGGGTATATCTCATGATAGAGCATTTGAGTGCAAAAGAAGATAGACAAATGACCAACCAACATATGAAAAATGCTCAACACCACTAATCATCAGGGAAATGCCAGTTGAAACCACAGTGGAACATAACCTTACCACGGTTAGAATGGCTTGTATTTAAAAATCCAAACAAAAATAGATGCTGGTATAGAAGCAGAAAGAAAGGAATGCTTCTACACTCTTGGTGGGACTGCAAATAAGTACAACCTCTACAGAAACAGTATGGTGATTTTGCAAAGAACTATATGTATACCTACCATTAGATACAGAAATTCTACTACTGGGTATTTACACAAAGAAAAAGAAGTCATTTTACCAAAAAGATAGCTGCCTGAGAATGCACAATTCACAATTGCAATTCTGTGGCATCAACTTAAGTGTCCATCAGTTCATGAGTGGATTAACACACTGTGATAATATGTATACTGTGGAATACTATGCAGCAATGCAAAGGAATGAATTAAAGCCTTTTAGAACAATTTGGATGGAACTGGAGACCATTACCCTAAACAAAGTATCAAAAGAATGTAAAAACAAACACCACATGTACTCACTATCAAAAGGACTAACCAATGAGCACACATGCGCACAGCGGGAAGTGAAACTCAGCAGCAATTAAGGAGGGAGGATGTAGGAGGAGGGGGTGGGTGAAAAACCTACCTAATGGGTGCAATAAACACTATCTAGGTAGTGGGCACACTTATAACCCTGACTCAACAATAAAAAAATTAATACATGTGGGTGGCACCTGTGGCTCAAAGGAGTAGGGTACCGGCCCCATATACATGAGGTGGTGGGTTCAAACCTGGCCCCAGCCAAAAACTTCAAAAAAAAAAATTAATACATGTAACCAAAAACATTTCCACCACCATAATGTTTTGAAATTTAAAAATAAGTAGGGAATGTGACATAAATCCCAGGGCAACTCAAGTATGAGTAATCCAAGAAGTTCCTACTATACCTACTCTGTAAACATGGGTAAAACATAAGCCCCGTGAAGTTTTATTATTATGCCCCCCAAGGATAAAAATTAAATTCAAATTATCTCTAATTCTGAACTTTACAAGGGTACAAGTTGTACATTTGACAATGCTATCCTTTTACGCATACACACTATTGGAATGATACATTAGTTTCCTATTTCTGCCATAACAAATTACCACAATTTAACCTCTTAGAGCATAATTATTTTGCCTTCAATGTCTAGAGGTTGAAAGGCCAAAGACAGATTCACTAGACTAAAGTCAAGATCTTTTCACTATATTCTTTTTGGGGAGGCGGGTTGAGTTGGCCAAAGCTTTCCTTTTCATATACTGAAATAACTGACTTATTCACAATATTTTGCAGTCTAGAATTCTCAGAAGAATAAACAATAATAACTTTAGAGTCAAAACAAAGGAAAAAAATTAGGCAGCTAATGATAAATGACTAAAGTAGCGCTATTGGACAGAACTTCCTGTGATAATGAAAGCATCCTCGATTTCTGCTGCCCAACATAGCTGTCACCAGCCACATGTAGCTGGTGAGCACTGAGGAACTGAATTTATAATTTTATTTAAATGTAACTAAACTGAAATGGCACATGTGACCATTTGCTATCATACAGAACAGAGAAGTATTTGAGCAGTTATATTTTCATGCCTAAAAATTCCCTATGTATGGTTGAACACCAGCACCATGGCTCACTCTTAGAATCCCTGCACTTTGCAGGGCCAAGATGGGAGGATCGCTTAAGGACAGAAATTTGAGACCAACCTGAGCTATGTCTCTACAAAAAAATTAGCCAGACATGAGAGATGGTGCTGATAGTCCCAGCTGTTCAGAGGGTGAGGCAGGAGGATCACTTGAGCTCAGGAGTTCAATGCTGCAGTGAGCTATGAT
>NW_003852400.1:280687-289412 GCF_000181295.1 Otolemur garnettii
CTTGAGCCCAGGAGTTGGAGGTTGCTGTGAGCTGTGTTGTTACAGCACTCTACCCAGGGGGACAGCTTGAGGCTCTGCCTCAAAAAAAAAAAGAAAGAAAGAAAGGAGAGGGGAAGGAAGGAGAAGGGAGAAAGGGGAGGGGAGGGGAGGGAGAAGAGGAAAGAGGAAGAGCGAGGAGGAGAAGAAAGAATAGTCTTCATGTAATAGAGCTCCTCAAATAATTAAATCTTGAACCATGAGTACCATTAATAATTACTCTACCTTTTTCCACATATTCTTGAATTTCATAACAGAGACCCATGTTCACTGGGCTGGATATTATGTTGCCCTTCCAGACCAAGTCTCTGCCTTTATCTTCACTACTCCAGGCTCCCTAAGCTGACAAGTATAGGTCACATAAATGGACTCCTTTGCCCTCTGGCTTCCATTTTGGGATAGGTTCCTGATAATTCCCAGAAGATTCAAGTGAGAGGGGAGTCAAGTTGGGTCATCTCTCGGTGCCATTCCTCCAAGGTTGCTGTGCGCTAGCAATATCCCTCTCCCACAGGCACAGCTCACTGCAGACAGCCCTTTCTAATGCCCTTTCTATCTGCAGCTTCTGGGAACTACTCCCTGCTTTTGCCTGTTCAGGCCCACAGATCTTGATAGGGCCCCACTGCTCCCTGCTTCCAGGTGCTTACTGCACTATGCCTTGCTCCACACACCCTAAACTTATGTATTATCACTCCGTTTGAGTGGCCCATCTGTTTCACTGACTGGTAAGTCAGTCAACATTTTCTTTCACTAATGCTTGAGAATAAGGACTAAACCCAAAAGCTAATAAATAGATTTTCCCATAGAGCTAAAAGAAGCTCCTAATAAAATGTGTTCTTGATCACAGCTACAGATATTAGTTGTTAGACACACACACAGAGTTAGTTATTCAACTCAAAGAGGCAGTGACAATATTTCTATTACTAAAATCAGATATCAAAAGTTCTACAAAAGTAATTACAAATCTGGTGACATAGATCCTGGATTGCAATTTGGTCAGACTCCTGGGAACTTAGCATTTTCAAATGCAGGTCTTTTGGGAAAAAAGATAAAATATAATTGGATTCCCATTCGTTCACTCTAGTTAAGGTTACAATTAATCATAAAGGAAAGTGGAAACAGAACTTAATGTTATTCGTCAACTACACACGGTTGGAAATAAAAATGGAAAAACTCATTCTGTTTTACCAAGAAGATAAGCGTATGTTATATGCAAAAGAAACGTGAGAGTTAATTTAATCCCAGATGTCCCAGATTATGCCGTGAGTGGTTCTAATGGCCCTAGGAAGCTTCTGCAGACCTCCCTTAATCTGGTGGGATTCCACCCTTCAGACCTACCACCCTCATTTCCAAAGAAACAATTGCAAAGTTAATCTTCCAAATACTTTAAACAAATAAGTCACTGATAAAAAAAAGAAAAAGAAAAAGATATGAAGCTCTTCTGATTCAAAGCCATCTCTTTACTTCTCATTAACCATGGGGTTCTATGTAAGATAAGTGAGGAATTTTCTGTCAAACACCTTACATCTCAACTCAGGACCCTAGAGTACCTTCCCATTGTTCTTACTATTATATTCTAGTCATTCCAATTAAAATATCATCAATGAGTTCCTTGTTCCTTTTACACACACCTATGTATATTAAATGTGTATGTAAAGACCCTACACATAATACCCTTCTTTTACATAAACAAGTATTTCTTTCTTTCTTTATTTATTTATTTATAAGCTTTTAAGAATTTTCAGTTTGGGAGGGATGTATAGTCCAAAGTTTAGTTCCTGACTATATTGGCTATAATAAGACTAGCCTCTGTAACAAACAGACCCAAAAATGTGTATTGCCTCAAATTTAATAGGGCCTCACCTGTTACTGGACAGGTAATCAGATCAGTAGGTTTGTCTTTCTTCTCATCTTTTAAGGACCCAAAATGACAGAGCTCTGACATCTTCAATGTTTAAGGACCAAGGTCACAATGGTCATCTCCTCAGTCAGCCAGAGGGGGAAAATAGCAAGGACAATTACACTTGGAAGATTTTTTAAGGCCAGGAAAATGCAACACAAATCACTTCTACTCACATTCCATGAACTAGAACTAGTAACATAGGTACATCAAACTGCAAGAGAGGACGGGAGATGAGTCTACCTGGGTGTTCTTGAAGGAAAAACTACAAGGCTTTGAGGAACATCCCAGCAGTATCTGTCACAGTGACAGTGAGCCATTCTTTCAACCCCCAAAACACATAGGTAGGAAACAGGAAGAAAGGGAATCATCCCATTTTCTAAATGGAAAAGCTAAACCATAAGATGCTGACAAGAGAAACAAAAAGTGATCCCTCTCAAAGCCACACTAAGCTGGAAGAGGCAAGGAATGGATTTTTTCAGAGACTAATTCTGCCAATACCTGGACTTCAGCTCTATAAAACTGACTTTGGGCATCTGGCATCTTAAACTGTAAGAGAGTAAATGTGTGTTGTTTTTATGCCAACAAGTGGTAGCAATTTGTTAGAGTGGCCACAGAAACTAATGCATATGTTACTGATATAAAAATGACCACCCTGTCCTCCCTACCTCTTTCTGGTCTCTCCATCCAGGGTACCGATTGTCATAAATCTTGAGTCTTTATCAATTCAATCATTTTACATACGTAAATGTACTAAGGAAGGACACCATTCATTTTGTATTTTAATGAACCCAAATTGCTCCCCTAAAGTGTATAGTTCACTTAGGTCTGCTTTCAAACTTTGCATAAATAAGAACATGCTGCAAAAAAAAAAAAAAAGAGAGAGAGAGAGATCGCTCTGCTTTCTTAGGCCTGAGTCTAGTAGTAAGTCTTCCAAACCATCCTGCCAGAATGAAACACACTCAGTGGAAGACACAGGTTACACTAGTCAGTGGTTCTCAACCTGTGGGTCACAACCCACAGGAACTACATTAAAGGGCCTCAGCATTAGGAAGGTTGAGAACCACTGTAGGTGGAAGTCGAGAGAAATAAGTAACCACCCTAACTCCATGGTTAGATTCAGAAAGCAACACTGGCCGCATTAATCGCTTTACTTCCCAGCACTCTGCCCAGGAAATTCACTGCCTTCAACAGGGACATCTATTCTATTGATCTACACCAGAAGACCTCCCACTTACCACTTATTTCTCAAGTAGTGTTCTGGGGCTAAACCCTCTACTGCCATCCAAAAACTTACAGTGCTTATTTAAGATAACAGTAGCTACTCTAAAATCAAGAAACCCTGAAATCTCAGTGGTTTATCATATAATAAATTTATTCCTCCTGCATATAAAGAAAAATAGGTGATCCTGACCTGCTGCCAGTTATCCTCTGAGCTGTAATACACCATCCAGCCTCAATTCAATTTACTGCTCTTCTATTTTTAAACATGTGGTTTCCAAGGTTACCCCAGGGATGCTCATCCAGCCTGCATGTAAGAAAAAGAGAGATGGAGAAGGCGTGTCTCATTCTTGACCCTCTCTTTCCTTAAGTGACATCTGTCACATATCTTCATGTTTCACAGCAAGGTCATTAGCATAGCGATGCCTAGATAGAAGGGAAGCTGGGGGAAATAGTTGATTTCCAGCAGGAGTTGTACGCTACAAAAGGACAAGCACAAGATTTTGATGAAGAACCAGTGTCTGTATTACAACCCACCAGGAGCCTACATAAATAATCCCTTTACTTGACTAGCTGTTATTAGCACCACAAAGAGTTCTATTTCCATAAACAATGACTTCAGTAGGTTTTCTTTAGCCTGGTGTAGTCAAGCTTCAGAGAAGAGTGAATACTTTGAAATATGTGCAAATTTTCATGAATAGATATGCACCTCACTTATAAAAAAGGTCTACGGTTTTTATATTAGATTTTCAGAGGCCTTCCAAACATTTTTTAAATCATTGCCATAATAGGAAATTTTTTAAACTAGTTCTGCCCTTCTAGGCCCCATTTTCCAACCCAGTAGTTCCTGGATTGTCATCAGACCCACTGAGGATTATTTTGAATGTACAAGATTCCAGCACATTAATCCAGCCCTATGGATTGACAATTAAGTTGAGGAAGGAGAAGTCCTTAGGCAGTCTAGAAATATGTGTATTTTGAAAACTTTTTAAGGATCCATTGTCCTTACCTCTTGAGCTAATCTGGATGGTTGCTAACTTGCCTGAAAGGAGTGGAGGCTCACACCTCAGTGTTGTCAGCAATTAGCTCCCCACTCAAACCACATCTGCATTCCCTACAGTCTCTCCATCCTTCCCAGAGTGCTTTCAGTATATTCATATAGACAACTTTCAGTGTATTCATCAGAACTGCTTTCCATTCCATACATCTCTTACATGTCCCTTTTTAATTACAGTGGCTGACATTTTTTAAGTACCTCCCATTTGCCAGGCATCAGGATTATAACTTCACATTTCATTTAAAACACACAGCAATGCAAACTGGGGCTCATAGACCTGTGGAATGTGCAATGTCACAGGGCCTGACTCAGACCTCACTGCCTGGTTCCAATCCGATTGTCTGATTCAGGAACCTACTTTCAATCTCTCTCCTTCCGCAAAGCATTGAAGAACATTTTCCTGGTTTTATTATTTGCTTTTCCTTCTCTCTCCTGGTTTCTTATCTTTCTCCAGTTTAAAATTTTAATTCATATAGTCCATGTGTAAAAAAGAGGAACTCTGTAATACAGTTTCCCAGTGGTAATAATACATATATTATTTTATCAGTTTTTTTCAAGTCAGAAGCACCAAATGAAGTAGATATGAAACATTCTGCGTCTTACCAGGATGTCAGGTAGAGCTGCAGAGTCCTTGTTCTGCTGTAAGAGAAAGAGAAAAACATTCACTGCTACAAGTCTACAGATATCCTTAGAGCTTTGATCACAACATGCGTAGCTGAGTGGAGTTGTTAATGACAAACACTTCAAAAAATAATTACCTGTTATATCTGACTTCATGTCTCAAGGAATCCAAGGTGCAATATCAGGAATTTGTGTTGAGACTGTAAATTACTTTGTGGCAGATGGTACACAGTTACATTTCTTTAATTCATTCTGTATGAATGCCGCACGCTATGTCTTTCTGGATCCTGTCTCTGCTCTCCCTCCCTGCTGGCATGGTGTGACTGAGCTCCACTTGGCACCTGAAAGATTAGTCTAGAATCTTCACTACCATAAGGAAGCAGTTACAACTGTTGAGATGCCAGAAAACTCCTGATTATAAAAACTTTCTTTAATTTTCCCATTGAGTAAGCCATTTCCATCACTTAATTGGTTCTGGAAGAGGTGGGTGGTATTTGTGAAATCTTTTTGCTGAGAAAAATCTTAGAATTTTTTTCTTATTAGTATTCTTTGCAGGGGAGTAAGTTGAAAAGAAAAGTGGGATAAAGCATACATCAGTCAATGACACTGTATGAATTTCACTAAAATATTAGGCAGACCAAAATGGTTAGAAGTAGTTTAAAACTCGTTTATAATGAATTTTTGAGGATTTCAGTTGTTTCTGCCATTTCTGATCACTATTACACATAAAAGGGGGGGGAAAGGAAATGCCATCACCTATAATAAGAGATCAGAGATAGAAAGATTTGGGCACAGATATCAATGATTTGGTAAATCAACTTAAAATTATTATAATTACACATGATGGCTTATATACATACATATATACATATGTGTGTAGACACGATACCTGATATACATATCATAGTTCTTTCTGGAAGCCAACACCATTTAACTGTAACATATCAGCAGCTACCTATCAATGGGAAACCTTCCTCTACATCCTCTTTCTCTTGGCTTTGTTTATACCTTTGTATCCTTCTCTCTCTCTCTCCTTCTTTCTTTCCTTTTTATCCCTCAGTCCTCTCGCACTTTCTAATCTTCTACCTCAAAATAATAAACATACTCAAATTTCTTCTATCCTGAAATATACCCCTTCCTTGGCCCAGTCTCTACCCCTGCACTTGATTTCTTTCCTGTTCCGCTGCCTGGGAAGATAGTCCATTCCAGCTACCTCTATGTCCACACTTCCCATTTCCCATTCTCCTTCAACCATGAAGAGCTGGTTTTCACCTCCTCCTCACTATACACCTGCCTCAACTCTGCAAAAAAAGAATTTCTCTGGAAATGGCCACCAACTCTCTCCACGGTATTCACTCTGTCAATTGTCTATTCTTACAGTATTGATCTTCTCTGTCCCAGTTGAGAATGAGGGAGGATCACACCTTTGTAAAATTGCACATACATCCCTGGTTTCTATGGCATTATTATCTTATTGGTTCACCCCCGATAATTCTGTTGCTATCTACCATTCAAGTACTTTTGCTTCTCTGCTGCCTGTCTCTTAAATCCTGGTGTTTCATAGGATTTTATCTTCTCTCTCTTCCTGAGTATTGCCCTTCTATAGATACATTCTTCTCAGGTGATCTCTTTGAGTTAATGATTTGAACTCTCACCCATATGCTAAGGACAACCAAATCTAGTTCTACAGCCCTGCCTCTGCCTTGAGCTTCAGAAGCAATAAAATGCCTTCTAGATATACCTATTCCAAGTATCTACCATTACTTCTTGTTCAATATAGGCAAACCTGAATTTAGCATTCTCTCCCCACAAGACAACAGAAATTCTCCAGATTCATTCCTCCTTTGTTCTCACTGACATTATTGGTAATAATAAATTCTGGATAATATCTAAGCCATAATGATCAAAGAATCATTTCTTACCCATAGCCCCTGTTGAGTCCACAATCAACCATTGATTCCCCCTGCCCCACAGTTGCCTGTGGGGGGCCAGGAGATGGAAAGATACAGGCAGTGGAGTGGAGCTGAGTCCCAGGAGCCCCCACCCCAAAAATGCATGAGCTCCCACCACCAAGACTTAAAAGTCTTGAATCCAGAACCATCACTCCAGCAAAGTTTGTTACCAAAAGTTCGGCACTTGTCTCCAAGGCCAGCCACATCAGAAGAATGAGGAAAAGTGAATAAGGAAGAGGAAAGAGCAAATTTGTCATATTTTGCCATATTTTGCCATGTATAATAGGCACATTTTTGCCCTAAATTTTGAGGGAAAAATAAGGATGCATATGGGTAGTGCAGCTCAGAAGTGTGAGCCCTCCCCAGATGTGTCTCTCTGGGCTGAGAGCCAGCCGCTTTCTCAAGGGACATTCTTCTGAAAGTTTGGGCCAAAACGTGGGGCATATCATACACAGGAGTGCATTTTACACAGCAAGATATGGTATTGATTTGTCAGCAAATGGGGAAAACGATACACTCCCATCTTAAAGTACCGATTTCTCCTAATTATAAACAGAAATATAGAGCTTTTAAAGGAGACAAGCGATTGTTGTTTAACAACAGTTGATGATTCTGATTTGTTCCATCTCCCAGGGATACAATCTTGTGATCTCTGTCTGAACAGTTCCATTCAGCCAGCTCCTGTAGCACAAACAAGGACAGTCCTCTGCCCCTCCCTCCCACTGACCTGATGTAGGGATGTAGGTTTTAGTTCTCTAAAAAGAGTGGGAGAAATTTTAAAGAGACAAGAAACATTTTTGTGTTTTTTTTTTTGTTTTTTTTTTTTACAGGCTGTTCCCTCTGTTACAAGCCCAGACCTCTTTTAACTCCTATTCTTAGAGGAGAGTCCACTTATGCTCAGCACAGTTGAAAAGGGTCTTTGCCTCATGCAACCAAAATAATCCTGACCAAGACTGTGATTTTAAAAAATCTCTGTGCCTTCAAATCAAATTGACCTCAATGCTTAAACAGGACTCCGAAGCAATACCTGTTAGCATACAGTAATTGTACCGCTTAGAGTCCTCCGTTGCCATAAAACCCCCAAAACCGACTCTAATTATGTATCTATCTAAATCCACCTAGATAAGCGAAACCTTAGGCAACTATCTCTATTCCCATTCTCTCCTTACTCAATAGCTGCTCAGAATCTTAAATGTCAAATATAAATTATTAAGGAATGCATTGAAGAAGTCATTTATGTAGGTCTCTAGAATTTCTGACGCTGCATTTTTGCTAGCTGTTTTAATAATCCTCTTTTAACTTCCATTTGTCAAATTATCTTTAATCAACAAAAGTGCTTTTCATAAAGTGTACAAATGGGAAAGAACAAAACGTCCCTGAAGGTGCCTTCTCACAGAAGGAGCCAAAGAAGGGACTCCTGAGTAGAGCCTGTATTAAGAAAAGGAGCACTCTGAGTACCAGCGTGAACGACAGATGTCAGCACAGAGAGAACCCAGATGCACCAGGTACTGCCTGACATCTAATGATAATATGCATAATTGTTAAGTTGAAAAGCATTTCGCATATAATCACCTCTTTATAAAGGATAAAATGGATTCTTTTTTCTGAGATCAACCTGGGCTTAGCTATTTTTCAGCAAGTCTGAGGCAACACAGACTTTCTAAAGGTGAAAGCAGTTTGTCACAGTAACATGGGATAATTCAAAGTTTCTTAACCCTTTCTTTCTGAAAAGATGTTTTTCTCAAAAGCAGGCACCGACACTATTTTACAGCAATAAAGTAGCTCAGGGCAGATGCTGGAAATATTCAGTCAGCACTAGATCCCGGGACAAAGCCCTTACAAGGAAAAACTATAGTCCTCCTTGTCTAACTTTTGAAAGACTTAATTGGTTATTAGAATTTCTACCCCAGAAAAGTGATAAATACTTCCAGCTTCTGTTAT
>NW_003852400.1:289447-293246 GCF_000181295.1 Otolemur garnettii
AAGGAAGGAAAAAAAAGGAAAAGGGGGGGGGGGGGAATGTCACTAGGTTGAGCTGTGTTTACTCATTCGACACCTGGGTTATTTGTTAAGCTTCAGGAATCTCCCTGCAGTCAGACCTCTAAAAGCTCAACTTTATATTCAGAGCAGAATATAAAAGTGTGAAGTGATTCAACAACACCTTGTTAAACTTTTCTTTTCACACTTACTAAAAATCATGTAGGCCAAGTTACCATTTGAGCTCCATTGAGCGCAGCTAAAATCATCAGACTATTTTCACTAAAAGGCTACCATTTTTTTTTTGTCTACTTCTGAACTGAGAATGCCATAATCTTGCTTTTCAATTTTGAATATAAAAGCTTATTATCATATAGTTAAATCACCAGCCTCTCTAGTCCTAGGATATCATCCTAGGAATTAAATGATATAAATTCCTGATGCATATTAATAAATTTTATTAATATGAGCATACTGAGTGAGAAAAAATAGGATATGAAAATGGCTATCAATAGTATAATTAAATCAACTTTTCCCTCTACTATTTAATATGCTGCTTTGGAATTTTGACAGAATTCAAATTATATGTATATTTGCTCATGCACACACACATGCACATAGATGGTACACATTCTCCAAAAGACCCTGAGGCAAAAATGACCACTTGGAATTGCCAAATTATTAGGAATGTGAATTATATCCCACCAACATTGAAACATGTTTAAGCAACATAGGATGGTTCATTGATATGGTAGAGAACTATTTATCCAAAGTATTTATTATGTATATCAGAGGTAATTTAACAAATTGTACATAAAATTCATTTAAGACATACTCCTATGCCTACATGGAGCATATTTTCAATTTATAAAGACAAAAAATATACACAATGTGTGAAAATAGGTTAGATTAAAAGGGAGTTTAGAGAAGGGAGAATTTAGATGAGTGGGATAAAATAAGAGGGTGTTAAAACCGTGGTTCCCAACCTTGGCTATACATCAGAATTACCTTGGGTTCCTTCAGTTTAGGTTCTGATATACTTGGTCTGAGATGTGGCTTAGGCATTGAGAATTTTTTTTTTCTTTTTTTGAGACAGAGCTGTCGCCCTGGGGAGAGTGCTGTGACATCACAGCTCACAGCAACCTCCAACTCCCAGGCTCAATCAAGTCTCCTGCTTCCGCCTCCCATGTAGCTGGGACTAGAGGCGCCTGCCACAATGCCTGGCTGGTTTTTGGTTGCAGCCATTATTGTTGTTTGGCGGGCCCGGGCTAGATTCAAACCTGCCAACTCAGGTGTATGTGGCTGGCACCTGAGCCACAGGCACCAAGCCAGGCATTGGGAATTTTTAAACTAACTCCTACCAGCAGCCACCTGGCATCTCAGCCAGAGATTTCGGTGATGGTATTCACTTAGTGATGGCCTGACAGCGCAGAACATGGCCTTTGGTGTACGCATACATGATAGCAATTATCAGATGATCATCTCTTAAAAACCTGTCCCAGGGCAGCACCTATGGCTCAAAGGAGTAGGGCGCTGGCCCCATATGCCAGAGGTGGCAGGTTCAAACCCAGCTTCAGCCAAAACTGCAAAAAAAAACTGTCCCAAATTAGACTTACAAAATATTGCAGTATAAGGCAGAATGCCACATAATATCATGGTGGACGAGATAAAATATTGACATTGAGGCAAAACTATATGGGTAGTCAAATTATCACTAGAAGATAGCATTAAGGATCAAAAAAAGGACAACTAATTGCATGATTTCAGTGACTAATGCAGCAAGTGTGAAGAGATGGATGCTTCCATATCCTCTCCATATGCATTCTTGATTCACGGACCCGTGCAATTTCACAGAAATTTTTCTCCAAAATGATACTCTGACTTCTCATGTGTTTTGTTTTCATGCTACTACCTGCTTTCATTGGTATGTTCTTTCTTCCTTCAGCCATGTTAATACTATTGATTACATTATAGTTAAGCTTAATTTATTCTTCCAGATTTGGGCCTGTGAAGATAATATCTCTAACAATTATATTTTTATTTCATTTTTCAAATTCTCAGATAGCTGGGGAAACATTACTTTTGTTGCCTATAGAAGATTATTAGGGGCAGTGCCTGGCTCAAAAGAATAGGGTGCCGGCCCCATATACCAGAGGTGGAGGGTTCAAACCCAGCCCCAGCCAAAAACTGCAAAAAAATAAAATAAAATAAAAAATAAAGAAGATTATTAGGAATGAAAAGACAGAAAAGTGAAGCAGAGGTGACATATTCAGAAGAAATGAGAACTCCATTCATAAAGATCTTGTAAGAACAATATTATGATATATTATGTACAGATTTAATATCTCTTATCTGAAATTCTTGGGACCAGAATTATTTTAGATTTTGAAATTTTCCTTATGTTGGAATATTTACACTATACTTACTGCTTCAACATTCCGAATCTGATCATCCAAAATTCAAAATGCTTCAAAGAGCATTTCCTTTGAGTATCATGTCAGTGTTCAAAAGTTTTAGATTTGGGGTCATTTTGAATTTGGATTTTTCGATTAGGAATATTCAGCCTATATTCATCTCTCTCTTTCCCTATCAAAATTCTGCACACCAACATAAGCATTATCAATTTGAGTGTTATGTGTGTGTGTATATATATTTGCATATTATGTAACTCAAGAAGAGCATATTTATTTGCCTTTACTAATTCTTTAAAAGTAAGCTGGATAGTAGGAAGCCTTCCTTCTTTCCTTGTTGGAAAGATGTTATTTATAAAGGAACTTTTTTCACTATAGTGCTATCCCAAAACTTTAGATCAGAATGGCTTCTGAATCACAGTACTTACGCTATTTCGTGTGATTAATTCCTTTTTCATTTCAAAAAGATATTACTGTTAGAAGATGAACTCAACACTTCGATTCTGAAAAATTCAAATAAGAAAATACCATGATAACGTACCTAGAGAACATTCATGAGTACTGCTGCTACATTACATAAAGGAAGCAAATACATTGATAATTTCTGATCACTGGATTTTAAAGGTAATTTAGTCATTTTAGCTCCTCTTCTGGGTGAGAGTGAAGGCTTGATTCATAAAAAAGTGAAAACAGAGATTTAGGTATCATATATAATTATATTTCATTAGAATTGGTTAGCATTTAGGTGACACTGGACTTTTTGTCATTTACACTTAGGTATAATTATCACTACAACTCAAAGCATTTCTGGAAAGTTAGTATGATTCACCCAAACCACAACAGCCAAGAAATTGATTCAGAAAACTGATTAGAAGAACTGATTAGAAGAAAAATTAAGTTGGGTAGGATACAATCAGATATACTTATTAAAACACTTTACCATTTCAAGGAAAATAGTTAAATGTCCATCAAGTATTTAAGAAGTTCAAAAGACTTATGTAGACATTTTCTGCATTATAAAAATAATCTTTATTCTCAACGGTCATTTTCAAGTCCTATAAGAATTTTCATCTGAATAAATACAAATCTCTATTAGAGTATTAACAGTAACTAATGATATTCTGTTTTAGTTTATATTTCTGGGTGTTATTATTTTTTTTAATAATCTAATTTTGATACAGTCATGCCTAGAGAATTTCAGCCAAACAACTCACAGTCAGAAAAACAGTCTTTATAAAATAGTGGAGTGACAGAAAGAGAGAGAACGTGTGTGCATGTTAGGTTAAAAGGGGGTACAAACCGGGCGGCGCCTGTGGCTCAAAGGAGTAGGGCACCAGCCCCATATACCAGAGGTGGTGGGTTCAAACCCAACCCCGGCCAAAAACTGCAAAAAA
>NW_003852400.1:293266-296075 GCF_000181295.1 Otolemur garnettii
AAAAGGCACAAACATGTTTCTAAGGCCACAATAGCACAGTAATTCACACTTGTTAGCCAACTTCTTTCACACCAAAAATTGTCCATAGATATTCACAATATATCAAGAGCAAAAAAAAAGAAAAAAAGCTTCTTTACATCTTTACTTTTCTGCAAAAATCTAGGGTAACAGTTCTTGCTCCTACTTTTATAGACATATCATTATTTATCTCCCTTTCTCACTGAAAAAAATTGTGATGTTAAAAACCTGCTGGAATCTTGGTTTGAAGAGGTGCCAGCATTATTCAAAATGCAAAGCTTAATGTATGACACTTTAGCCAGATTGGTAAGAAATCAGTTGTTTTGTTCACTTTCTTATCTACAAAATAAAGATAATAGCACCTACCACTATTCTTGTGAAGCACAAACAAAAAACGCTTAGTACAGAGAAGGCAAATTTTGGAGGTTCTTACTTCTGGGTGATGCTTTGAGATGTGAGAATTGAGGGAAATTTCTGTCCCTACCGTTCCCTTGAGCAAACAATAGCTTTGGTAAGTAATGGATCCAACCAGAGTTTAACTCCCTGTATATAGCAGAATTGAGCAAAGCTCATAAATAATCAACTTTAGACTAGATTGTGGCATCTTGCATGCACTTTCTTTATTTTATAACATAGTATATATGGCAATATTTTTCAAGTTAAATGTTATTTTGAATCACTAAGAATATTCACTAGTTATTGTTTTGCAAAATAATGACCTTTAGTGTATCCATTAGAGTTCAGTGAGTTTAGATTTATGTGTATGGATTTTCTTAAGGCAAGATCTCTGTGTATGGTCTCAGTTTTGCCCTATAGACGGCAGGCAAAGATATTCTCTCATAAACAAGCAATGTTTTGTCTAAAAGATTAAATGTGCCTGGAAACCAAGTCCAAGGCTCACTCTTGAAAATCTAATTACAAAACAGCACATTTCTTCATTGTTCCAGGGACAGAAAATTGGAAGGATACTTTAGAGAAAATGTGAAATCCCACTTCTAGGTATACATTGAAGAAAATGAAATCAGTATCATGAAGAAATATCTGCACTCCTGTGTTCATTACAGCATTACATGCAATAACCAACACACAAAAACCACCTAAGACTCTGTTGAAGGATAAATGGATAAAGAAATTATGGTGTGTGTATATATATACACACATAATGGTGTATATATATAATATACATATATACACATACACATACTTATATACACACATGCACGCTTACACACAATGGAATATTATACAGCTTTAAAATAAGGAAATTCTGCCATTTGTGACAATATAGATGAACTTAGAAGACATTATGTTAAGTGACATAAGCTAAATAGAGAAAGAAAAATATTGCATGATATCACTTTTATAAAAAGTGAATCTACAATAATCAAACTTAGAGCAGCAGAGACTATAATGGCAGTTACCAGATCAGGGGGTGGGAAAAATAAGGAGATTTTGGTCGAAGAGTATAACCTTTCAAATATAATATGAATAAATACTATAGATCTAATGTGCAGCATGGTAACTATAGTTAGTAACAATGCATTTTATTCTCGAAATTTGCCAAGAGAGTAGATCTTAAGTGCTACCAGCACATGCACACACAAACGCAAACACACATAAGCAGTGTGTGTCAGGTTATGGATGTGGCAATTAGGCAATTAGCTTGCTTATGGGATTCATTACACATATATATGCTTCAAAGCACCATGTTATATGCCTTAGATATATACAATTTGCATATGGCATTCCTACCTCAATAAAGCTAGAAAACTATATAGGTATTACTGTAGAAGGAAGAAGAGTAGCCTTCTTCAGAGAGGAAGATGTAGAGGGAACATGAAAAACTTGGCTTAGGCAGGTCCCAAAAGAAGTCTCAACCCCAAGAGAAGCATTTTGCATTACAATTCTTTAAGCAAACCTAGATCAACCACATTAACCACATGCTCTGCTTCCATACAAGAAGGACTTTGAAAATTTATCCATACCACTCTCACTGGGCCACGCCACATCATTGATTTCTTCAAAAGAGCTTCCCACTGCAACCCCAATTGCTAAGTCTGCTCCAGGCTTCAGCTAAGCTTTCCTCACCAACCCAACTGACAGACAGCTTAGTTTTGATCCACAATTCTGTCTCTCTGAAGATACTTGCCTAAAACCAGACAGCCACTATTTACAAAAACCCACACTCAGGAGAAGAGGCACCCAAGCTAGAATCCAGAAGGAACAACTAACTGTCCAGACCCTCTTCTCCCTGGGAGTTCCCCTCCAGGGAAGAGTGAAATGTTCCTCATGGGAAGGAGAGAACTCATAGAGGGAAACTTCTGAGCAGTAGAAAGTGGTCAGTAGTGCTTTCTGAAGGAGAGAGGTCATCCTTGGACGTTGATCTATTCATTAAGTTATTACACATATATTGAGTCTTTTGTGTGTTGGGCACTGTTCTATACATGGGAGGTAATGGAGTGGACAAGATAGTGTTTCTTTTCTCCTGGAGCTAATGTATTAGTAAGGGGAGGTGGATATCAAACAAATAAAAAATAAAAACATTAAATGTGTAACTGAAACACTGAGTCTACCTACTACAGCAGAGAATGGTCCCAACCTTTTGGCACCAGGGACTGGTTTCATGGACTGGGGCTGGGGGAGGATGGTTTGGGGATGATTCATGCACATACATGCTACCTAAGATCAACAGGTAGAAGATTCTCATAAGATTCTCACGCACGGCTGGGTGCCTGTGGCTCAAGCGGCTAAGGCGCCAGCCATATACACCTAAGGTGGCGGGTTCGAATCC
>NW_003852400.1:296524-297225 GCF_000181295.1 Otolemur garnettii
AAGAATAACAAATGACGAGGGTAGCCAGAGGCACCTCTTTATATTGGGCAGTGAGGAAAGATTTGAAGTCAATCTTAATACAAAGAGAGATAGTCATGGGGGGATATTGGATTAGAGAATTCTAGGCAAAGGAGATGCCAAAGGAAATATAGAGCCCACATTCAACTTGTCTGGGATGAAGCATTTGGCCAGGATACTGAACAGAAGGATGCTCAGTGTGGCTAGCACAGTAAGTGAAAGTAGCAGATAATGACACAGGCATTAGTGGGGCAGGATATATAGGACTTTGCGAAAGCATGATAAAGTGTTTGGATTTTGTGCTAAAAGCAATGGGAAGCAATTAGAGGGTTTTATGCAGGATAATGTATGCTGTGATTTATATTTTAAGATCTCTCTGGCGTGAAATTGTAGCATACATTATAAGGGTTCAAAAGTGAAAGCAAGAACAGCAGTAAGGAGATTTCTTGTCCAGGAAAGACATAATGGTGGCTCGAGTTAGAGTTTGCAACAATAGCAAAGAAGGTAAGTCAAAGGAATCAGAGAGCCTTTGTATTTTTAATGAGGCACAGGGAGACTAGCTGAGGCATTGGATGGAGGTTGCAGAATGAAGTGCCACTCACTGGTTTGAGAAGTAGTAAGGAGGAACTGCAACCCTAGGGCAGGGAGGGGAAAATGGTACCTTCAGCTTCCAGGGGTGGGAG
>NW_003852400.1:297339-299863 GCF_000181295.1 Otolemur garnettii
CCCCTGCCCCAGGTTTTGCTCTAGAAGTCTTACCCCTTTTAACACTAGCAATGCATCAGCACCTGCTACCCTAAAATGAAAGGTATTGCTAGAGCAGACAGGTACAGCCCCCCATCCTAAGGAAGCAAGGAAAGTCAGTAGAGATGATGGCAATGATGGCTAGTCAGAGAGGAGAGGTCTTTTGTGGTGATGCCAGTGATTCGGGCTCAGAACACCTGCAGCGTTGATGTCATCTGCCACAAGGTGATAGAAGGGAGGAGGACAAAAGGAGAGGAGAGAGGAAGAAAAGAAGGGGAGGAAGGAGGGGAGGAAAAGGAAGATCTACCAGCATCATTTCCATAACTAGCTTTTTAGGGCTATCATTACGGTTTGTATGTACTCAGATATTTTTAGAAGTGTTATGATGAGGTAGACACTGTCCACAATGTCCACATAGCAATCCTGAAAGTTGGGTGTTATTATTTTGCTTTTATAGGTGAGGAAACTGAGACTTAAAGAGAGCAAAGGATTTGTTTGTGGTCACAGAGCCACTAACAAAGCCAGGATTCAAACCAAGTCTATTGGACTCCGAGGCCTATGGGTGCCATGAGCATGGAATGGAGGAGCCTGGGAGGCAGCATCTGACAACGAACTCTGAAAGCCCCGGTTTGCAGAGCAACAGTGAACACAGTCAAGAACCACAGGATGACCAACAGGGGTGAAGCAACATGGAAGCATGAGAGACAGAACATCCGGCTGAGAGCTAGCGCTTAGGAGAAGATTTCTGGATATTGCTGCATTTAGTTTGACCCTGATTCCTGGCCACTTGAAATGGAAATACTGCTGCACAACTTCATAATTCTGCTGCTACACAGGGGCAGTGCTACTTCCCACCCTGCTCCCGAGCTGCTACAGCTAAAAAGAAAAAAAAAAAAAGACTTATCTCTGTGTGTACAATTGAACGTCTACAGAGAGCAGTGTTACTCCCACTCAAAGGCATCCACATTCCCCTCGTTTTATGAAAAAATTAGAAAAGTGTTCCTTGCTGAGTTATGTCCTGAAGTCTTTGAAGAAAACTTAAGTCTCTCCGGACTTGCATAACTCTCCTAAAGTGTGTGAAACCAACAGGAAAGATAAGGTTATATTAAGTTTCAATTAGTTTCTTTTCAAACATCCACAGTTTTATACACATAAGAAGAGTAAGACTAGCTCTCATTATTACTTGTTTATAATGTAAACACTGAAAATGTTTCAAAATAGATTTTTCCCAGAAGGAAGAAACATTTAGACGTTAAAAGTTTCACATTTTCCCATCTAGAAAGTTGGTCTTATTGGTAGAGGTGTTCTCTGGCTTCTGACTATCCCCCTTCTTCACCAGACTCAACGAGGCACAGATTTGTCACATCTGACACTCCTTCTCACACCACCGGTCACCACAAAAACCATGAGGTAGAGCCCGTAGGCCTCACATATACATGAAAATCCACTCAAAATGAGTCACAGACCTAAATTAAAAAACTAAAACTAGACAATCTTTAGAAGAAAACATGGAAGGAAATTTTCATGACCTTGGGATGAGCCAAGGATTTTTACACATCATGCCAAAAGTATGATCTATGTAAGAGAAAATTGATCAGTTGGAATTAATGAAAATTGAGGTCTTTTGTGTCAAAAGGCACCATTAAGAAAATAAAGACAAAACATAGAATACGAGAAACTATTTGCCTATCATGTGTGTAATAAAGGATTTATACTTAGGTTATATATGAGGAACTCTTTCAACCCAATATAAAAAGAAAACACAACCCAGTTTTTAAATGAGCAGAAGATTTGAATAGGTACTTTATAAGTAAGAGATATGAATGGTTAATAATCACATGAAAAGTTGCTCAAGGTCACTAGTCATTAGTAAAATGAAAATGAAAACCTAAGGAGCCACCACTGCTCATCCACTAGAATCTATTATCAAAAAGATTGCCAACACCAAATGCTGGGGAGCATGTGGAGAAACCAGAACCCTTATACACTGCTGATGGGAGTATGAAATGGAACTACTACTTTGGAAGTGAGTTTGAAGTTTCTTTAAGAAGTGAAATGTAATTCATTAATTTTACTCATGGAAATTTACCCAAGAGAAATAAAAACATATGCCTGTGTGTAAAGACATGTGTGCCAATTATTTATATCTGTATTGTTCATAATAATCAAAAACTAGAAACTAGGCTCAGCACCTGTAGCTCAAGTGACTAGGGCACCAGCCACATACACCAGAGCTGGTGGGTTTGAATCCAGCCCAAGCCTGCCAAACAACAATGACAACTACAACCAAAAAATAGCTGGGCATTGTGGCAGGCACCTGTAGTCCCAGCTACTTGGGAGGCGGAGGCAAGAGAATCACTTAAGCCCAGGAGCTGGAGGTTGCTGTGAGCTGTGATGGCACTCTACCCAGCTAATATCATTAAACAATAAAAAGAACAAGTTACTGAATGATGCTAAAAGCATTATGTTCAGAAAATTAAGCCAGATCTACAAGACACATAATTCA
>NW_003852400.1:300282-304338 GCF_000181295.1 Otolemur garnettii
GGCTTTACTCCACGTCCTCCTCACTGAGACTGAATTCAATGAAGACGTCATCAAGTTCAGAGGCAAAGACAGGTGAAAACATGGTGAACTTCTGGCTGTCTCTTAAGGCTCTGCTCACATTTCATTACCTAAAACAAATCGCTTGGCTATGCCTAACTTTAAAATAATTGGAAGAATGCAATCCACCATGTACCCAGATGGCAGAGAGCTAGAAGTAGTGGCAACATTAAATATCCCCTAAAAACCAAAATTTCCACTCTTGGATGGTACCCTACAGAATCTCCCCATAAGTGTACCAAAAAGTTTATCCTTAATACAAACATGTTCACTGGAGCATAATTTATAATAGAAAAAAACATTGTTGTGTCTTCAATGTCTATCAATAGTGAAAGAGAGAAGTTATATTTTTCACTAAATGGTATCATACCTAGTAGTCCAAGTGAATCATATATGGATAAATACAAGTTACTGTATCAGTACAAATATTTCAAAAGAGGCTAATTTTGAGGAAGGTTGGAAAAAAGTACATGCGCAATGATTTCAGTTGTGTAAATTATTAAAAACACATTGTGGAGATATGCTGTAAAGAAATGGGAACATGTTAACTTTAAGACAATGTTCCTGACTCAGGAGATTTGGGGATTGGGGACTTTCTAACAGATTCGCAATGTTTCATTTCATTTAAAGCATTTAAAGAAGTTGTGGCAAAATCTTAATGTGCATTCAAACTAGACGGTGGATAACGTGGTTATCCTTTATATTTCTCTTGTTCTTATTGGCATGATTGAAATATTTCTAAATTAAAAAGAAAAACAGTTACTGCAACTCAGGTATGATTGTCAGCAGTGAGAAGGGTCACAGAGGTATTAAAGGACACAAAAGACCAGGCTGAGCTGAAAGCAAGACAATGGGATGCCCCTCCAAGTATCCCCCTATCAAAAACGAGCCATGAAAGGAAACGAATCCCCATTACTAACTGGGCAGTCTCACAGCAAAACTGTCAAGAGCCGACGCTCTGATCTAAAAGGTAATAGTGAAAAAAATCTTCAAAAAACACCATCTATCTTTTCCCGCTCTTTAATAATACATTGTAGTCATTGAAGAGGTAATTGTGAGGACTCTCATGATATAAAAATTACCATGTCTTCTACATTGTAAAAGTGCTCCTATAGAACAGGGATAAAATGGAAGGAAAAATGGGGAAAAAGAAAGACAGTAGGAGGTAGAATGAAAGAAATTTGGAATGGCGTGAAGGTAGGAGGGTCTGTATACTGAGCTGCTGCTCCAACTGTCTTGAACAAGTAACTTCAGTTCCGGAAATAGCAGTTTCCTTCTCCCTACTATGGGGACAGCAGCCTCGATTCCAGCTCAGCAGACTACAATCTTCGAAATATCCATTGAGGCCCATGATTGGAGAAGCAATATTACACTGGAATTAAAACCCTCAGCATCTGTCTGATCCAGCAAGCAACACAGAAGAATAAAAGTCAGGGTCACAATTCCAATTCAGCATGAAAGGTCAAAGCCACACACTGTTTACCAGGGCAGTCAATTCGACAGAGGCAGGCGGGGTGGGATGTGGGTTTATAGATCCTAGAGAGACTTTGGGTTTCACGCTTCCATCCATATCGCATAAGATCCAATGCCCTCTGTCAGGGAGGCCTGGCAGAGAATTGTGAGAAGGATCAAAGATCTATGCCTACCTCCTGACTTTTCAGAATTCTAGAGCAACATAGGAAAACCCAGGAGATCCTGGTATGTATATAAATCTTTAATTTGCCCCAAACTTACTATGAAAAGATATAGATTATAGAATATGCAACAAGCCTCACCAGAGTGGTTTCTATAATACCAACTCCATGCTGAACACTGCACTGATACAAAACAAAAACAACAACCAAAAAAAACCAAATGAAAGCTGGGCACAGTGGTTGACGCCTGTAATCCTAGTGCTCTAGGAGGCTGAGGCAGGAGGATCACATGAGCCCAGAAGTCCTGAGGTTGCGGTGAGCTATGATGATACCCCACTACACTTTAGCTGGGGTAACACAGCAAGACTCTGCCACAGTTATAAAAAAAAAATAATAATAATAATAAGCCTCAGCTATTCTTATCTTATCACTTGTCTCTCCTCATCACCCTCCCTCTAGTACTTCAGCCCATTTCTGCAGAGACCTAATGACTTCTAGAATTTCTCTCTAGCCTGGAACCTATAACTTTAGACTGTGATTAGCCCACATCAAGCCATTTCCCTATAACTTATCTGTAAGTAATCACCCAGGAGATATAATTTGGAAGGATGAAGGTAGCACCAGGACATGTGGATCAGAGAGGCTCCCTTGGGAAGCAGAATGTCCCTGGTTTAAAATAAATTTTCCCCAGGTTTACAGATAGACATTCTCAGATAAAAGTTTTCCAAATAATCCAACACCCTCTGCATTACATTTGATATGATGTCATAACAAACCAAGATCTTTCCATTAAAGTGTCAGTCTCAGATTTATACAACACTCATAAAAATAAAAGCTAAACACTGAGGCAAAGGATGTTAGTGGAAGTTATGTACATGCATTAAGTAGAAAATGCACCTCTGAGTGTTGTTTATGGAAAGGGCTATTTGTAAATTTGAGCTTGCATTTCCTCAGACATTTTTTTAAAGTGTCTATATTACTGATGTTCTGGAAACATCTCTCACATTTTAATTGTGCTGGGGAACATGCTGATTCCAAGCAACACATTGAGGACAGTTTTAAAGTCTGTGAACTAGAAAGAACTCTTCTGATTCATAGAGAGCCCAGGCCTTTATTCATACAGAGATAAACATATATTAAGTTTTTACTATGAGCCCCTGTCTGTACTAAACAGGAGATTTAGATACTACTCTCTCTCTCTGCTGCAGGGACAGTGAGGTCTCCCATCTGTGCCCCCGAGTTGGTACCAGGATAATTTTCTGTGTAGCAGAAAGAAGCAATTGACAGAACAATGCAGGAAGCAGGGTCTAAATCATGAAACCAAACATAACATTGAAAGCTATGAAAAATATGGGACATTTTTAATCTGAGGAGGTATGGCATCAGATTTGCATTGGTAAGAGATCCTCTGGCCACGGTGGAAAGAACAAGGTACAACCAGGGGCAAGGAGATGGGTTCAGGGTCCCTGTGGTAATTAAGGGCTTCAGAGTGAATGAAGTTTATAATAGACACAGTGACATAATCTGATAACCAAATGAACTAGAGGTGAAGAATTAAAGACAGGTAACTCAGTAACTCATTATCTCCCCTGGATTCTGCTCCTAGGCAAGAAATGGTACCACTGACTGGAAGAAGAGAAGAAAAAGAAGCAAGTTTGCCAGGCGAGGAGGGTGGGAGATGAAGAGCTCAGTTTGAACATGCTAAGCCTGAGGTACCTGGGAGTACCCCAGGTGGGTTATGCCTAGCAAGGCCTAGAAAATGTAGCTAGGGCTTGCTCAGAAAATATGCAAAGGGGATACAGCTGAGACTTCAGGAGTTAATGAGCTCCCACAAAAGGTCTCTGGTGGAAGAATAATAATACTGGCCACTACTCAAAGAGTATTTCCTATGTGTCAGGTTCCATTCTAAGCCCGTTACATGTATGACTGACAACTGTTCTCATCTGCACAGAAACCCAATAAGGTGGGCATTATCACTACCCCCACTTGGCAGCCTTTGAGACTCAGGCACAGAGAACTAAGCTGCTGACCTGGGCTCACACACCGCTAGTCAGCGATGGAGCTCGGACGTGAACTCAGACAAAACGTCTGAGTCTACGTTCATCATTACCACACAATGAGCCTCCCTAAGAGAGGGCGGCCACAGAGATAACCCAGGACAGCAGCGATGTGGGGGAAGAAGGATCTCTTGAAGAATATTAAGAATGAGAAGCTAGAAACGGGAATGAGAAGACCAAGGGAAGAAATAGGAGGGGCCAGGAATGTCCAACACTGAAAATGTTAGGCAATGACATTTCTGAGCACACGGGAGGAGAAAGAACATTTTCTTAAAAGAAACCAAACAGGCTCAGCGCCTGTGGCTCAA
>NW_003852400.1:304608-312350 GCF_000181295.1 Otolemur garnettii
AAAAAAAAAAAAAAAAGAAACCAAACAAAACTTAGAAGTGACCTAGTAATAACGCTGCCAAAAATTCTGATGAAATGATAAAGGGTTTCTGTGCCCACTGGCCACACAAACATGAGACGGTGAAGCACCGTGAATTTCAAGGTGCACATAGATACTACTCAGAATCAAGCTTCCCTGTGTTCCTCTTTTGTACATGGGTCACTACGAAAGTTCTGAGACAGGCTGTGTTACAGACCATTATTTCACTTCTAAGAAAAACAATCAGCAGCATCCTTTCTGATTCACCCATGCAAGTTTCAACTTGCTGGGCTTATCGTGTTACTGGGGGGGGCTTTGTTTGTTTCCATCCATGCAGATTTGACATTTCTTGATTTTTGTGTATCTCAAAACTTTTGTAATGACCCATGTACACTTACCTGTAGTCTAACTATACCTCTTCATAAGTTAAGGCCCCTGAAAACCAAAATGATGCATTCTGCTGGAAACTCTTTCCCAAAGGAGACTAGCACGAGCACTGCCCAGCGATGATTGTAAACCGAGTTTGGGCAGCACTATCTCTCTACCGCCACTGCCAAGAAAATGAAAAGGGGAGACAGAACAAAAGCAGCTTTGCAAGCCATCCTTGAAAGAGCCATAATCAGATCAAAACCAAATGAATGAAAAGCCTTAAAGCCTTTAGATACGCTCATTGAAGCTGTTTGATAACACCCTAAACCCTGATATGTCGTGCATAGTCCAGAAATCTGAAAGTAACTGAGCATCCACAAGTCTAATCTCTCATCCCAGAAGAAAAATTTTAAACCTACCCTTTTTTTATTTTCTACTGGGGGAAATACACTACAATATGCTGGCTCTGCAAGGTTAGGAATTGGTGTATCATTAGCTCCCCTCTTTACTTCAATGGCAATACAGCTCCCTCTCGTGGAGATTTAGGATATTCCCACCCAGGAGCGTCCTCTCCAACTTACACACACACTTAACCACTAGGTTGTCTGTCATAACTCTAAGCAGTAATAAAAGACAAGATACTCTACCACGTCTTCCTTACAGAAGCCCTAGAATACATCCCCTGGCAGCCTACATTCACTCTTCTTCAGGAAATGAAGTAGCTGGTAACAAAATGTGGCCATGCATCAAATATTTATTGAGCTGTTATGAAAAGCATGGACACAGGGCACTTGAAAATGCAGAGCTGGCTTCTGTAAAAATTTACAACTTTTAAAAGAAGCCCCAACAGCCTGATGAAAACTGTGTACCAGTTTCTCTGGTGGGAAAGATAGACTTAGGTGAGGACAGCTGCACAGGTGAGCATCCCCGTCAATGACCAACAGTGCCAAATGCCTCATTCTAGAAGACCACTGTCCTGGGGAAAGTGTGCTCAAATCCTGGGACTATGAAACTGAGGGTTTTTTCCTCTGTGTAAGTCTTCCATCACTCTTTTCAGAGGTGACACGACCAGACAGAAATGCCACTGACTTCTTGTACTTCAACCTTAAAAGTTCATGATATCTACGCCTATCTTTCCTTTGTTTCCTCTGGTTTCAGGAGAAAAAAAAAAACATCTCCTTCTCTCCCAAGATTGACCTCAGCTCCACTGACCTCCCCCCGCTCCTTTCCCTCCACCTGCAATATTGCTCAGGTCTCTTTCATCTCCAACCCTGATACTTCTTTGAAGTACACAGTCCACATGAATTTCTCCATTAGAATTAGGCTCCACCAAGGCAGAGATTTTTGTTTGTTTCACCTGCTAATAAATTTCCAGCACCAACAATAGTACCTGGTACATAGTATGTGATATTCAATAAAGATTTGCTATTTGTCAACAAATATTTTAATTGAATATAATCCATATACCATAAATGTCATCCTTCTAAAGTATACAATTTGGTAGCTTTTAGCCTATTCACGAAGTTGAATGACAGTGGTGCAATCATTTAGCCCTACAAAAATCACCTCCTCTTAACGCCTTGCAGTTTAGCTTTGCCTCCATCCTCCCAGCTGAGACTTCGCTCTCAAAGGTTAACTGTTTCTCCTGGACCCTCTAAGCCGAGCTGTACCAACAACAGCATGAACATCAGGCAGTACCCAGCCTGCCTGCAGCGGCATGCCACAAGGCCATGAAGCCAGTAACAGCTGTTCACTTGAAAAGGGAACCTCCACCATTCTAGTGAGGGAGAAGGGGGGACGTCAGTCAGAGTCAAGTAGGGACATAGGAAGCAGATCAGGGTGGGGCATTATAAGTCACAGCATACACTCCTGCGGCTGTGAATCCTCCCGCAACGCCACCCTCAATGGGTTTCGTGGTCTTCATACTCCTTGACCTTTGTTCAGTATTTGGCCTTATTGACCATGTCCTTACCGGGAAATTGACACCATGACACTTCAGTCTTACATTGAACATGACTGCTCTGCCTGCCACTCTTTTCTTCCTAAAGAACGTGCTTCCTTGGATCTTTCCTTTTTTCCCAACACATCCTCTTATGCCTAGCTGAGATAGGTGCTTGGTTCCAGCTCTAGTCCTGACATTCCGACTCTTCACGTGACATCTTCCAACTACCTATGTCTGTTGCAACACAAACCCAACAGGTGCCTCCCATTCTCCCTCCCTCCTTAAGGAAGCATGATTTCCTCACTGCAGCTGGCAGTCATCTTATGGCCATGCGGGCACCAGACTGGACATGCAGCCAACAGACAGAAGAATTACTTGAGTTGAGAGGTTCTTCCTCCAGTCACAGGCATCCTACCTGTACCGCTAGGTTTAGCACCAGCTGCCCCTCCTCCACCCCTGTCACCCTCAGCTCAGTTCATTACTTCCCAGGGTGGTGCCCCCTCCTTCCTCACCAGTCCACCAGGCACACTTGGTGGGACTGGTGCCCACTGTCATTCTGCTGCTCCCTGGCTTCAACCTCTCTGGCTGGGCATGGCCAGCCCCAGACACACTTCTTTCTGCCCTACCTGTACACTGCCCTCTGCCTCTGAAGGCAGCTCCCTCGTGCTCTGCCTTGATCCTTTAGACTTACATACTCTTTTTTAAGACTTCCTTTTTTTCTTAGTCTAGTCTTAGGTTTACAGCAAAATAGAGTGGAAGGTACAGAGATTTCCCCTAGCCCTCCTTCCCCAACACATTCATAGCCTCCCCCATTATCAACACCTCCCACCTGAGTGATACATTTGTTACAACTGCTAAATCTACGCTGATACATATTATCACCCAAAGTCTGTAATTTACATTAGGGCTCACTCTTAGCCTTATACAGTTTATGCATTTGGACTAACATGTAATATTATACATCCACCATTATAATATCTTTCACGGTTTTTGTACTTGTCTTTTTTCCTGTTACATCATTCTTTTAAAGACACTAAGTTTTTGAAAGCAAGTTGATATAAAGAAAAAATAAGTGCTAGCAAAGAAAAAGGCAAAATCATGAAGGTGGTGGTAAAATGCTGAAATTTGAGCAATATTTATGAAGTCAAAACTGCACATTTCAGGTACAGAAACCAAGAATTGTTTTAAGAGGCACTACAATTAACTCCAATTTGTGTCTTTGCCTGGATTTGCTTTGACTTGTTCTTAGCCCCCAAGATTTCTGGTAGTTCTGAATAACATTTTCCTTCTTAATCACTGTGGAAGGCAGAATGGCTCCCCAAAAATGTCCAAGTCCTGTTATCTGGAATTTGTGAGTATGCTAAGTTACATGGCAAGAGGAATTAAGGGTACAGGTAGAATTAAGTTTCCTAATCAGATGACCTTAAATGGAGAGATTATCCTGAGTTATCCAGGTAGGCTCAAAATGATCATGGGGGTCCTTCTAAGTGAAAGAGGGAGGCAGAAAACCAGAGAAATGGCCTCATGAGAAAGACTCAGGCAGGCATTAACTGGCTTTGGAAATGAAGCGATCATGAGCCAAGGAATGTGGGTGACCTCTAGATGCCGGAAAAGACAAGAAAACAGATTATCTCCCAGAGCCTCCAGAAGAAACACAGGCCTGCATTTACCAGGAAGACCCATAGTGGACTTCTGACCATCAGAATTATAAGATAATCAGTATGTGCTGTTTTAAGTCACCAAGTTTGTGGTAATTTATGATAGCAGCAACAGGAAACTAATACAATCACTTTTCATACAATAGGAAAACAATACATTCACTTCAATAGGAATTTTTAATGTGGATTGTCTTCCTGGCAGTTTGAAATGATCTGGTGGTCAATTTTCAACGACGGATGAAAAGCAACTTAGAAAGCAAATTACAAAATGTTTTGATATTTTATTTTAAATTGGCCATAAGCATCTACATAGCTTTACCTAAAATGAGATAATATCACTGATAACCCTTCATGCACTTTGACCCTTCTCTCTCACTCAACTTGACCCATCTTTTGGTTGAAATCACAATGCACACTACTACAGTAGAAAATACAGACATCGTGACCTTAAACTTCATCGTTCAGTCACGCTTATTCAGTTAAACTATGAAAATCACCACGTGAGGTACATTTTACTATACTACACAATTCTAAAAATATGTATGAGCCCTCAATGTTAATCTAAAAACAGGAGGTATGAACCTAATTTATATCAAATAAAGCTATGACATAATTTTTTTGCCTAATAGAAACTGTACTGTGTACTATAATCAACTAATATGTTCACCTAAAAAATGAAATGATACAAAGAGACTTCTGCTCATTTCAACATACAGCTTGTTATGCTCTAGCCTCTTTCTGGTGGTCATTCTGTCCCCCTCTGATGTGTAGAACAAATGGAAAGCTGATGTGGTTTTCCCCAGGAAAGGCAACGGAACAAAGCAAGGAAATACTTACTTCTGTCTCAGACTCCAAATGAAAGGGTGCTATTGATAACCAAAATCTATTTCACTTTTATTTTTATTTTATTTTTTTAAGAGACACAGTCTCACTTTGTCACCCCCGGTAGAGTGGCATGGCATACAGCTCACAGCAACCTTCAGCTCTTGGGCTTAGGTGATTCTCTTGCCTCAGCCTCCCAAGTACCTGGGACTACAGGCACCTGCCACAATACCTGGCTATATTTCACTTTTAAATACGGTAGAGAGGTGGTTCTCAACTATCATGGTTTAATTATTTGAGAATCCCATCCCAGAGGGGCACAAGTGCCAAGGAGCTACATGGCTTATTATCTCCCACACGATAGCGTCTCTAGAAGGTGGGATCCCCTAAGGGAATACTACTTCCTGACAGCACCTAAGCATAAAATTATTATAAAAGGTAAAAGAAGATTTGCTATGGAGATTCAGAGCTGATTAATATAAGCCATGCCTGTCACTCACTCTCTCGAAGCCAATTAAGCAAAGTACTCAGATGTAACACTTCGACACCATAAATTAAAGTGAGCAAAAAGTTTAAATTCTATCATAAAATTAACCATTGTAAGTGAAGCAGCTTTGAAAATGTACCTTATAAAAATAAAGTGTATTTATGTCCCAATAGCTATGCAAAATAAAAGAAAATTTTATTATGAAACAGCCAAAATGACCTCATCGATCTTTGCTAGCCTTCCATTTGGAGAAAAGAGGATCTTTGCAGCAAGAGGCATATGAAATTAATCTTCTTCAAGGGTATCATCTGCAGGATATTATGAAGAATTTCATGCAGAATCCCTTAAAAGGAAGGATGGACAACGCACTATAGTACATCTGCCTCCCCGTGAACTCCTAAAGTTGACCCAGGGTTACAGTATGGTCAGAGCAAAAGAGAGAGGGTACATGGCCGTGATTTATTCATTTCCTATTAATAGTTTGGACACATTTTTATCCTCTCTAAAATTTCCTTGAGGTCAGAGACAGTAGCTCCTCCCACACACACAAAAGAAATGGATAGATTGACACTCAGATGGGATGACACAGTCCTGTAACTCTGGATCTTTTATGCATACTCTCAATACATGTTTATTTGTTTTTTGCTTTAAATTTTCTTTGTGTGTGTGTGTATGTGTGTGTGAGAGAGAGAGAGACAGACAGAGTCTCACTATGTTGCCTCAGTAGAGTGTTGTGGTGTCACAGCTCACAGCAACCTCAAACTCTTGGGCTTAAGTGATTCTCTGGCCTCAGTCTCCCAAGTAGCTGGGACTACAGGAGCCCACCACAATGCCCGGCTATTTTGTTGTCGTTGTTGTTGTTGTAATTGTCATTGTAGTTTAGCTGGCGCAGGCCGGGTTTGAACCCACCAACCCTAGTGTATGTGACTGTCACCCTAGCCACTGAGCTATGGGTGCTGAGCCTAACTTTAATTTTCAAACATCTGGCTACTGAACCATGGCTTTTATGATGCAAAAAAATGTTATTATGAGGAGAAAAGTCCCATGTTCTTAACCTAAAGTCCTTACAAACAAATAACCTCGGCTAGTTGCTTACGCAATTCAAACATTAAATATTACCTCAGCCCCTCATACCACATGCTCTGGAGCTCTTCAAGCACCAGATAAAACCACTCTTCCTGCTTTTCCACACTATGCTTGAAGTGAAGGAGAGGGTCTTCAAACCTCGCGGACTGCAGTGAAAACCCCATCCTCCCTGCTCACAGCACCAGCTCTCACGGCCTCCCTACCTTGACACCTGGACACGCTTACCTCGTAGTTCCTGACTTGCTGACCACCTCAGTGTGTTCCCCATCCCCCTACACACGTGCCTTTATCTCCAGATTCTTATTGGATAGCTGTCTACTTACCCTTTTATGAACTCGTCTCTCACCCGTCCCCAAATCCCGAAACCCTTCCAATGTGCCCTCTGAACCCACAATCGACCACCAGTAAAATCCCCCACATTCTTAATGCCCTCTGCTTGACTTGGCTTTCATGACGGGACACGGTTTCCCTGCATCTCTTCAGACTATCAACCCTCTACGCCTCCTTGCTGCAATGACCTGCACACCTGCACACCTGGGTTCTTTCCCTCACTCCTTAGCTCACTGAATTTCCGGCCTTCTACTTACCATTATTCTCGGCGACTTCAGTATCCACCTGGATGATCCTTCCAATGCACTTGAGCTCACTCCCCCTACGTTTTCAGCTTCCACTTATAACAGCAATTCCCCTAAAACCTCAGTATCAAACGTCCCACTTTCTTACCACAACCTGTTGCCCTTCTAGCACTTTCCCTCTTAATATCCCAGACCACTCCCCAGCCCTTTTTCCCAGGTCCTAGTCATATACTTATTATGCTGTTACCTTGTTTAAAATTCATAGCCCATCATCTCTTTTTGCATAAAACCTCAATTCTCTTGTCCCCTTATCTCATGGCTCTGAATCAGAGGTTCTCAACCTGTGGGTTGTGACCCCTTTGGGGGTCAAACGACCCTTTCACAGGGGTCACCTAAATACATCCTGCATATCAGATATTTACATTACGATTTATAACAGTAGCAAAATTACAGTTATGAAGTAGCAATGAAAATAATTTTATGGGTGGGGGTCACCACAACATGAGGAACTGTATTAAAGGATCACGGCATTTAGGAAGGTTGAGAACCACTGGTCTAAATGAACAAACCTTAATCATGATTAAATTCTGTTCTCCAAACACTCTGTCCTGACACTCAGGAAGTTGAAAGTAAAGAGAGAAAGCCAGTCTTTCTGCATTTTTAAATCATAGTCATTGATCTTAAAGAGACCTTTAGTGATGCCCAGAGAATGGCTGTGTTTCTTTCCTCTCCTCATTTTCTCATTCTCCTAAAAGACTCTTTCACATCTTTTCTTTCACCTCAGA
>NW_003852400.1:313075-315268 GCF_000181295.1 Otolemur garnettii
CTTCATTTGGTTTCCAGGACCCCACATTCTTCTGATCTTTCTCCTATTCGTGGGTCACTCTTCAGTTTTCTTCCTAGCCACTCCTCCCCATTATGACAACTTAACAATGGAGGGCTCCTGGGCTCAGGCCCTGAATCTTCTCTATCTACACCCATTTCCTTGATTATCCATCAATGCACAGGCTGGTGACGCCCAGGTTTCTATTTTTAGCCCTGACATTTCCCACAAACTCTGGTCTCAAACATCAAACAGCATCGGTAATGCCTTTGTTATAATCATGCTGTATAACAAACAACTTACAAGCTCAGTGGCTTATGATAACAAATATTTGTTTTTTGCTCAAGTATCTGCAGGTTATCTGCAAGTTTGCCAGACATCTCATGCTTCAGTTCATGTCTGCTCCACATAGCTCTCATTCTGGTACCAGCAGCTCTTCAAGGGCATACTCTACTTATGGTAGAGCCTAAAATCCTCAAAGGGGCTGCCACATTTCACCACCCTGTTTATGGCCTCATCTCAGATTGCACACTACACACATCTACCCACATTTAAATGGCCAAAGCGAGTAATGTGTCCAAGTCCAGCACCAATGAGGCAGAGAAGCATACTCCACTCGAGAGAAACCAACGCAAGGATGGGGTAGAGGGAAGAAGAATTTAGAACAAATAATATAATCTAAGGCACCAACTCCCTATTCAACATCTTTACTTAGATGTCCAATACAAATCTTAAAATATGAACAAAACTAATTTTACCCTCAAATATGCTTTTCCCACAATCTTCTTCAAATCTGCAAAGACAATGCCATCATTGCAGTTGTTCCAAAAGCCTTGCAGTCATCATTGACTTTCTTTCTCTCACTCACCCATTTAATTCTATGGGCTCTGCCTTCAAAACAGGTCTAGGATTTGCCCCCTTTTCATCACATCCACTGTTACCACCTTGGTTCAAGTCATCATCATTCTCTTTTCCAGAGAATAATTATAGCCTTATACACAGTCTTCATGTTGTCCAGTATATTCTCAATATGACAACCCATATAAGCCTTTATAAGTGAGTTAGACCGTGCCACTCCTCGCCTTAATCCATCCTCAATCCCTTTAACAGACTGAGCTCGTCTTCTGCTATTCTTCCCCTCATTCCTTTTCAACCACTCTAGCCTTCCTGCTGATCCTTGAACACAACAGGTCCAGACTTTCCCAATGCCTTTGCACTTGATTCTATCTCTGCAAAGAATATCCTTCCCCAGATGAGCGACTCCCTCCCTTGCCTCTTTAGGAACTTTATTCAAATGTCACCCTCTCAGCGAAGCTGTCTTGAATATCCTAATTGCATAGTGCAAGGATAAGTGTTGTGATGAAGTAAGGAAACACAACTGTGGATAACCATAAGCACACCCATCCCTGACCGTGAGTCAATATATGAAGTCCCTGTAATAGGAAGGTGCCGATGAAGAGCAGTGGAACAGTATCCCTCGCCATGTATATCACTAAAATTCACTACCGAGTGGTATGTGATCTCTCTCCTAATGCAGGGGGAGATGAGTACTTCTCTGACCCATTGATGTCAGGCTAAGGCACGCGATTTTCTTTGGCCAGTGGATGTGTGCGGGAACTTAATACAAGCAGGGCCTTTAAATGTGCTGTTGTGGTTTGGCTTGAACACTTGTGCTTCAATCATCTGTCTTGAAAAGAGCAGGCCTGAAATTGCTGTTGGTCACTGAATGAAAGTCATGTGGATTAAACCTGAACCAACCTGCAGACAGCACCCAAGCCTAGACAAAGCCTGCCAAGCCCAGCAAGTTGGACCTGACCTACATGCCCATTAGAAAGAAACAAATGCTTTTTGCCAATAGCAACCAGATTGGAGGGAGTTGGTTGTGTGCAGCATTATGATAGCAAAACCCTGAAGGTATTTTCATACACAGCATCAATACCACGTGGATAGATTTCTACAACAGTTTCTCCATTAACATTTTTCATCTTACCCCACAGGGCTTCCATCCTGTCTCTATTGCCCAACTACTACCATCTCTTTTTATTCTTCAGTGATTATTTCATATTTATCGCCTTTTCTTCATTTCCTAACTAGCTTAACCCCTCCACTGACGTCACAGAGACCATTTTCTCAAATGTCACTCCTGCCTGTACTGCAGGATGAACATGGACAGATATCACACAGAGCTGGGCCAGC